>NC_142593.1:26797480-26922480 GCF_965207765.1 Zootoca vivipara | reverse complement strand
GAGATAATTATTTCAACCTTCAGGCCATCAGGCACTCATTTTTGATCATGGATATGTAAGAGATTTTTTTCCAGCTTTGCAAGCTTGCCAAGTGGATATCAAGAGATGGGTAAAATAAAGCAAAACAATACAGCATTTTTAGAGAAATTGAAAATATTGGCCGTATAAATGTTTGGCTCTATGCACATTTAATACCACTGTATTAAAGTCTTGTGAGCGTCAACAGGATGACTGATACATTTTAAATTCAGTTTTTGTAAACAGAAATTTAAAAATAGTTTCTAGTAATGCTGTACTCACATCCAATACATTAAAATAGCCTGAATAAACAGTACTTTATATAATCTCAAAATGATAAACTTTTAATATACATAAACTGGACCAACACACTTCTAGTGTGACTCCCCAATTGTAAGCACAATGGGGTAGTAAATACAAATTTATCATCTGAAACTTATTAGTATATATGCAATGCAGGCAGATATGAGAACAAGTTTCATATGTCAACAAAATCAAACTGCTGTAATGCTACTAATACCCTGAAAAATAAAAGACCTCTTTTAGCATAGGTTAGTTTTGTTATAATTTTCAAGTTACATGCTTAAGAAACAAATGTATTTCATTAATAATCTAGTGCCTCTAAACTCAATTTCAGTGTGCTTCCCAAATATTTAGTCACACAATCTCCAGCTAATTATTCCAAAATACTGCCTTTGAGATTAATGGGGCAAGTCCTTAACAGACTCTTTGCAGGCTGCAGGAGTCAAGGCACTTAAGTAGTTAGCTTGGATACATGTTAGAAGCTTGTAATAGACCTATGAAGATGAGGCGCTTCTTCTACAATTTCACTTGTCAAATTAAAGCACACACTTAAAATGGAAGAAAAACCCCACAAACATTTCTTGTATAGAAAAAGACTTCCAGATCCCATCTCTAGGCCCCCAATAAGCATATCAACCAGTGACAAAGTCCACACAATTTTACATAGGGGTGCCATCATTTCTATGATTTTATGTCCAAAAGATGCAGGAAGAACTTCACCAACTTTTATGTTTCCAGCTTGATATATCAGATACACCTTCACACTTGAATCATATGGAGTTATTTGGTGTAATAACCCAAATGAAATAATATAATATTCTATAAACTACTACCCGTATCTGAGAACAAACCACTCAAAATGGGAGACAACTCATACAACCCTAGGGTTTTGGAACAATGTTGCTGTATTGCATATCACCCAGGATTTGCCTATGCACATTTAACTTGAGCATATCCAGCTTCAGGTGCTTGACAAAAAAAATTCCCCCCGAAAAAGAGGGAATGGAAAGGGGAAGGGCGTCCAGGAAAAAAGACTTCACCAGCCACTGAGCCCAATGTGTTTTGACTATACGTGATTTTGGGTTTAGGCCCTATCAATGGAACGTAAGCCTAGCATAAGTTGAGAGTTGCCCAGCAGATGCTAGGATTGTGATAAAAGCAGTGCTCAAAGCAGGGTGGGAATCATGGGAACTCTTCCCATTTCTTTTAGGGCGGATGTAATGAAACCTGGCTTAATCATATGTGAAACTATTTCTTTTCACCTACTATTGACACTGCTTATCTGCTTCCTAGCCTTATAAAAAGGAAATCACAGAGAAGTGACAAATTTCTAATTAGTGCCTTTTTTATATTTTGGTTGAAATATATTAAATGGAGGGCTTCCTGCTGTTTGTTGAAAGCTTATCAGAGGTTCCTGAGTAAGAAGAACAGTAAGGTATCAAGGGAGGGAAGGACATCTAGCTCTTCCAAGACAGGCAGAGTCTGGACACGGTCAATAGCCATGCCAGAGTCCATGCTTTCCCATGAGTACAGTTCTTGATAGTGCTCTGCCTCCTATCATTTCATCTGCTTGCTGAGTTGATGTGGTGAAGCCTCAGGACAAGGTGGAATCCCAACAGAAGTGCTGAAAGCTGGCCTGAATTCCTCTCCCTCATGACGCACCTCTACAGCCTCATCTTGCAGTGTTGGAAACAATAACTCGTGCCACAAGACATGCACAACTCCAGCATTGTGACAAGAACACAGGTGACCATCATGACTGCAACAACTACCAAGGAATCTCCCTGCTGAGTACTGTGAGGAAAGCCTTTGCCCATGTAGTTCTCAACCAATTAGTCACTCACTGACAGGGTCTATCCCAAGTTACAATGCAGCTTTAGAGGTCAGAGGTCAACATGATTTTCTCACTGCATCAGAAATGCTGAGAGCAGAGACACCCCTTGTACATTGCCTTCATATACCTGACAAAGGCTTCGACCTCATCAACCAAAAAGGACTCTTCACACTGCTCAACAAGATAGGATGCCTACCTAAGCTTCAAAAGATGATCATGCAACAAAACATGCCTCTCCTGTATTGGTCTCTACAGGCACAGCAAGTGCTGTTAGTCTCTAGTGGTTTGACTTCACCCACAAAGCTGCACTCCTCTCCCGACTCCCAAGACAGACAGATGCCAACAAATGTTAGGCATATAGGCAACTCTCTCCGGATCATTATAATTCCTCTTCTTTCCACAGCCATAGGGAACTGTTGGGGGTATTTCAGATTGCATTCTCAGTTTACTAAGGGCAATGATGAAGTGTGAAATGATTGCACCATAGTGACAATAGAAGGCATAATAGTATGCTTGTAACTGCCTCCCAGAACACCTGTGTGATGTCAGCTCTTCCTTCCTTCAAAACCTTTTACAGAAGACACCACCTCTATGCGGCTATATCAGACGCAACCTAAACCTTAGCAAATACAATAGAAACAACCACATATTCTTTACCCCTGCCTACTCTTTCCTCCCTTTCCTCTGTTATCCTAGATAATCCACCTTCCCTATCTCCAGAGACAATCACTGATATATGGGTTGGGTGGAACCAGGAGCATAATGAGTTTAGAGTTTCAAAAATCATGTTTCTGTTCTGGTCAAGACTATGTCTAATTTGATTTAATTGTTAAATAGGGAGTCAGCAGCAATCAAATATTTCTGCATTTGCAAGGGGAGAACACTACCCACTCTTTAGTTAAGAAGCACCTGTATATAGCTATTGCCTATTCTTTGACTAAAGATATTCAGGAAGTAAACCTGTGAGATTGGAGATCTTCATGCAGCCTTTCACTTCTTTGACTCAGATAAGGAAGCACAACAAGTAAGCTGCAGAAAGTATATGGGAAGCAGGATCTCTACCATTTTTAGAAATACTATGAAGGATTGCTCAAGATCTAAACTATGTAGGTAAGAAGTTCTGGGAAAGAGAACCAAAAGAAAGGGACTTTTTGCCTGACAACTTTCCATCTGTTGTTCTTCAAATGAAGGTGTTGGTTTTTGTCTTGGATGGGACAGCACCTCATTTGCTTTCCCTTCCCCCAAAGAAAGGCTGCAACCACTGTGCCTCAAAAAAGATACTGTACTGTAGAGCTGGGAAAGACAAAGAAAACTGCTACATAAATAAATAAGTAGACCAAGAGGCTGAATCAACTCCCCTATAAGGGCAGAAGAGAAATCAGAGAAATGTATACAATGTGGATAAATTGGATAGGGAGTTGTTTTTCTCCCTGTCTCATAATGTTACAACCCAGGATCTTCCAATGAAGCTGAATGTTGGAAGGTTCAGGATAAACAAAATGAAGCAATTCTTCAGAGTTGAACTACAGCATTCACAACTACACAATGTAATAATGGTCACAAACTTGGATTGCTTTAAAAGGGGGTTGGAAAAATTTATGGAGATAAAGGCTATCAATGGCTACTAGCCCGATTGCTACATACAGTCATACCTCGGTTTAAGTCCACTGCGGGTTGAGTACTTTCGGTTTGAGTACTCCGCGGACCTGGAAGTGTTTACTTCCGGCTTCCACAGCGCGCGCATGCGCAAAAGCACTCTATCGGCGCTTCACGCACTATCGCTGCTCCATTTAATTACTTTTCAGGGAGCGAACGGCTCCCCGGAACCAATTGTGTACTTAAACCAAGGTACCGCTGTACTATTTTTAGTATTAGGGACAGTATGTCACTGAACACCAGCTGCTGGGGGGCAAGAGAGGGTTATTGTACTCCTGTCTTGCTTGAGCTTTCCATAAGCATCTAGTTGGCAAGTTTGGGACAGGAAGTTAGACTGCACTGATGCAACAGTGCTCATCTTTTTTATGGACAGCATTCTAGGCTCTGACCACCTATTTTATTGAGTCCCAACTTCCAGTTATTCTTGCCATTGATATTCTTCTTACTTCCCTGGCATCAGGAAAGTCCTGACTTCCTGCCTCCTGCAGAACAGTTAAGGTTTTAGGAACATGGCTTGGTACCTCTCTCAAAGTTTTGCCTTCTCTTCCCTAAGATTGCCAGCTTTCACTAGTTTTGTTCCACTGGTTTTGTGTGGTGCTTTGATGCTGCGCTTATTCTTGCTTAGTTTCTTCCTAACATGTGCCTTGCTGATGGGTCACATAAGATTTCTTGGGGTCCAGGCTTGAAGATGGACTTTCAGGGAAGCAGTTAAAGGATAAGGCTGCCCTGTCACACTACACTCAGCAATTCCTATTGCTGTCATCTTCATCAGACATGTTGTTGTTTAGTCGTTTAGTCGTGTCCGACTCTTCGTGACCCCATGGACCATAGCACGCCAGGCACTCCTGTCTTCCACTGCCTCCCGCAGTTTGGTCAAACTCATGTTCGTAGCCTCGAGAACACTGTCCAACCATCTCGTCCTCTGTCGTCCCCTTCTCCTAGTGCCCTCCATCTTTCCCAACATCAAGGTCTTTTCCAAGGATTCTTCTCTTCTCATGAGGTGGCCAAAGTATTGGAGCCTCAGCTTCACGATCTGTGCTTCTAGTGAGCACTCAGGGCTGATTTCCTTAAGAATGGATAGGTTTGATCTTCTTGCAGTCCATGGGACTCTCAAGAGTCTCCTCCAGCACCATAATTCAAAAGCATCAATTCTTCGGCGATCAGCCTTCTTTATGGTCCAGCTCTCACTTCCATACATCACTACTGGGAAAACCATAGCTTTAACTATACGGACCTTTGTAGGCAAGGTGATGTCTCTGCTTTTTAAGATGCTGTCTAGGTTTGTCATTGCTTTTCTCCCAAGAAGCAGGCATCTTTTAATTTCGTGACTGCTGTCACCATCTGCAGTGATCAAGGAGCCCAAGAAAGTAAAATCTCTCACTGCCTCTATTTCCTCCCCTTCTATTTGCCAGGAGGTGATGGGACCAGTGGCCATGATCTTGGTTTTTTTTGATGTTGAGCTTCAGACCATATTTTGCGCTCTCCCCTTTCACCCTCATTAAAAGGTTCTTTAATTCCTCCTCACTTTCTGCCATCAAGGTTGTGTCATCTGCATATCTGAGGTTGTTGATATTTCTTCTGGCAATCTTAATTCCGGCTTGGGATTCATCTAGTCATAATATTCATCAAATGAAGGAATACTTAGCATGCAGTTTGTCACCACCCTTGCTGGTACCCAATGGGCGAAGAGGCTTTGGTGAAGGTTGTTGTGAAGTGGGCATAAGAGTCCTGCAGCATTGGGGTGCACACTCATAACTTCACTTTTCTTTACAGCACACAGCATTGTGAATGGGGGGGGGGTCTACAGCACTGCTTGGAAATACTGCTTCAATTGCTTGAGAATGAGTGAGGGTTGTCCACTGAGATGTTGATCTTCCTTCCTTACCACTTTATGATGGGCTCCAGAAGTTAATGTGGTGCTGCTATGGAATGCTGCATATTCTAGCAAACTCTCCTTGACTCTGGAGCTTTGGGGCTTTCATTAGCTGGGAACCACACATAGGCTGCAATCCTATCCATACTTATCAGGGAGTAATCCTATTGAATTCAGTGTTCTACTTCTGAGTACACCTGCAAAGATTAGCTCTGTGACTTGTTACCTTTATGTGCAATTGCTTATCAATCTTAATAGCTTTAAAAACACAGTAGCTGTGTACAGTCAGCAGAACACTGCCAATTATTTCAGCAGTGCCTGAGTCTATTATCTCAGGTCTCTGCCTGGATGGGGGACCCTCTAGGAATGATATGTATGCCACCTTGAGTTCTTTGATGAAGTAAACATGTGATATACATGTAAGAATTAAAAAAAAATACTTGGAAGGACCAAATGCCAGCCATGATTGTCCCTCGCTCAATGCTTGAAAAATTTACTTGGCAAGATTTTAAACTTTGCGGTATTGTAATATTACTGTAACCTAGTAATATTTCAAATCAGAAAGGAAAGCAGCATAAAATAAATTATTAAAATCAACTTGAAAATTACTCATATACTCCAGGTCTTCTTTAGGTGTTCTATTTGAATGTTAAAGTTATCCACAAATGGAGATAAGCACACTCAGCTCTGCACACTCAATCTTGCCCATCACAAGTTTCAGAATGAACTTCTAAACTTCCAGGTTCAAACCTGTGCAACCCCAACCACACTGAATGCAGGAGGCTCCCCACTTTGAAGTTCACCCTCCAACCTGTGGAGGGTAGCAAGCTCATCCCTGCTAATGTCTTCCTTTTACATGCAAGCAGATTGCATGACAATGACTTCAGTCTCTAGTACAGGGGTCAGCAACCTTTTTCAGCCATGGGCCAGTCCACCATCCCTCAGACCATGTGGTGGGCTGGACTATATTTTGAAGAAAAAAATGAACGAATTCCTATGCCCCACAAAGAACCCAGAGATGCATTTTAAATAAAAGGACACATTCTACTCATGTAAAAACATGATGATTCCCGGACTGTCTGTGGGATGGATTTAGAAGCGATTGGGCCGCATCCGGCCCACGGGCTTTAGGTTGTCTACCCCTGCTCTAGTACAAAGTGCATTTTTGCTAGAATGGGAATATGGGGGTGGGCCGGTGTTGCTGGTATAAACATTTAAATGGGCTTCAAAGAGCCCTAAGGGGTGTACATTGTTCTCTCCCTTTCCATTTTATCTCGTATTTTTATCTTGTGAACTGCCTTGAGATCTTTTGATGAAGGGTGGTATATACATCAAACAAACAAACAAACAAACAAACAAACAAAAATAAGCAAGCCTATGAGGTAGGTTAAGTTAGGAGACATTAACAGACCCAAGGGCACCAAGTGAATTTAATGGCTGAGTGAGGATTTCAAGTCCGTTTTGCTCATATATGAAAAATTGCTATAGTTATTCAATAAATAACCACAACAAACAAATACACTGCTTTTAAAACTATTTAAATCTCAAAGTTATTCAAGCACAAGCATCTGAACAGAACAGTTATGTATCTTAAACCACTTTTGACCACCTTCAGCTGAAATACACCAAGTCTTGCAATGAATGTAGTATTGCACATCTAAGATCAGCTGATGACCTGCAGTAACATAACTCATTCACAACTCATGAAACTAGAGGGTGGGGTTTGGGGGGGCATGATTTAGGGTTGGCATTGGAGGAGAGCAGGGCTTTAATAGCTTTGGGGCAGGCAAATGTTAAACCAAGTAAGCATTTTCTAGTATGGAACTACAATTATGGGGAAAGCTTCACCTGTTGGTATTCTGTCCATCAGTCATCCTATTGTGTGTGAGCCCTAATTTGTTTTGGGGCACTGAAAAAAGAGTACTAATATTTATGTGACAAAAGGTAGATGCAAATTTTCTGTAAATTTGTATATTCTTTGCCAAGTTCATCCAGGGGCCCAATCCACATACAGTAAATATACCGGGCACAGAAAAACCTGTTGGTACTTCTGCACAGGATGCTCCTGTGGAAATTCAATTCAGTACACAGTAATGAAACTCAAGGTTTTGGATTAGGATGGTAAAAAAATAAAACTGAAAGTAGATTGCAAACGAACTACAAATACATACACTTCCATGGTTCTTGGCTGAATTAATCCGGTAACTGCAGTAATTTAAGATTTTTAAAATCTGTTTAACAATTATAATTATTTAGGGGAAATAACAAGCAGCAATCATTAATGCATAAAAAGAAAGAAAGACCACAGGAAAAATACTGTCTTCCATTCATGAAATCAAATTTTAAGGTGTTCTGTTTCTAGCATACAACTTCAAAATAGTTGTAAAGTACAGGGAGAAAGGGGGTGATAAAAAGATTTTAAGCTCTTTTTGCTAGTCAGAAATCTCCACTGGAGATTTTTTTATTGCTTACTATAGAAAGAAGGGGAAAATCAATCGAACAGTGTTTGAATTGTATGCACTCAGCTCTTTTTTACATCTATAAAACATGAAACATTTGTTAATGTTTATTTGTTGTAAGAATGAACACATTTGGGGAATAGCAATAAAAGTTTACCATGATGCAGGTAATATTGACTTGTTCTTGAGTAAACTATTTCTCACTGAATGTTTCAGTTCCTGTTTGCTATAAATGAATGTTAGAACGGCAAATATATGATTTCTCTTTAAAGATTCGACCATAAAATAGTTTGTCAATAAACAAGAATGAAGAAAGTGCTTATGGTTAGGGAGTGTTTTTTATACTCTTGCTGTGAGCTAAATATCTACTTTAGGGTAGGGCATGGGCTTCCAATTATTAGTCAAAGCACAGCAACTGCTCATGCCATATCTCAGAACCCTTTTGCAACTCCCCTCATTTTACAAAAATATGCAGAATTGTGGGGTCAGATGTTGTTCAAGAAACACAAGTCCAAAAGAATATTGAGCATACAGAACTGACTAAGCATCTTTAAAAAAATCTGATCTGTATCATCTTTGTCCATTGCACAGTTAAATATATCTTCAGCAAGTAACTATCAATACTTTCTACATTTAAAGAAAGTTCATAAGAATATTTATAGAGTTCAAGCACGAAACTTCATCCATATAATTCAAGAACTAGATGCCTTCTCCTTTATCCTTTATAAGAAAAGGGATACAGTGGTACCTCAAGTTACAAACGCCTCAGGTTACAAACGCTTCAGGTTACAAACTCTGCTAACCTGGAAGAGTTACCTCAAGTTGAGAACTTTGCCCCAGGATGAGAATGAAAATCATGTTCCGGCAGCACAGCGGCAGCAAGAGGTCCCATTAGCGAAAGCACGCCTCTAGTTAAGAACAGTTTCAGGTTAAGAACGGACCCCCAGAACGAATTAAGTTCGTAACTAGAGGTACTACTGTATTCTGCGCATATATATTTGACAAAAAATCATCATGAATGTTTTTTTCATGTAATGACATGTTAAAAATGATTTTTAGTTTCACTTGTGAATTTAAAACACTGCAAGGGCCTTTTAGATGGATTTTGAAATATTGCATGAAATGATGATGACCAAGTCACTGTAAAAGCATAAAGGCAGGCTTCGCTTTCAATTTCCACTAGAGTACTTAGTCTAAATTCAAAGTAAAAGATTCCTCAGTACACAGTTTTTCTATTTTTCAATAGTTCCTGCTAAAAAAAAGGCAATACAGGACATACCAGAGTCAATATGTACATGAAAACCATTTCTTGCTTTCTCTCATTGGCCCTATATTCAACTCACTGTTGATTACACTGGGTGGTCTCCCATCAGGCTTCAATGATCACACACCCCCCCCCCCGGTTGCCTTCTAACTGAATTCCTATCAACTGTGCTCTTACTTTTATTTGACAACTTTATTAGCTTACAGAGATAATACTTCAGCACATCTCCATGGCACATGTACTCTTCTTCAAACAACTACACTTTTGCAGTTGTCTCAGAACAAATAATTATACGAACACTTCAGCTTTTATACACAATAATAAGGTCGAAATGAAGAGAAAATTCACATTATGTGCAGGTCAGGGCTTGGTTTTCATGTTTTGACTCAAAAAATCAATTCCAGATTGATTTTTCTGTATATATCGTTATTGTCAGAGGATTAATTGATGAATTTTTCATTTGACGAGTCAGGTGGACTAGGCACCAAGGCACACAGTGAGAAGAATTCTAATTTGGTCTGCTTCTTGGCAAAAATCAACAAAACAATCGTTATGCTTTATCATAATTTATTTGAACCTGAACATATAAGAACTTAACAAGTATCTTAAAAAGAAGCAGTGATACCTACTGGGTTTGTATTAACTTCTAAGTATTATTTCTTGCAAAGATTTCAAATACATCATTTTAGATTTTTGCATTACTTCTTATTTTAACTTTCTGATATCCATACCCTACTAATCTTAACTAATGATCTGTCTATTTTAAATTTACGTCATCTGTTACAAAAGCATTTAAAAATCAGCAGTGTATGAAGCATCAGACCATGTATCTACTGAATCTGGGTTGTATAATACTATTCACTCTTTCTGCCCGATTAAAGTTAGTTTTAAGACATTCCTTTTGTTGAGGTAAACAAAAAAAAAACCAGATTCCACCCCTTAGTTTTTCCTCCCACTCCTTTCATTTTTTGGAAAGCACCACATATCCAGAGGAGGCTCATACACACATGTACGCTAACTCTTATTGCTCCTGTTCACCTCTTGCTTTTGTAAACCAAATTGGAAGCTTCGGTGAAAGGTGGTACATAAATCACATAAATCAAATAAATAAACAAATAAACAAGGGCCCACTCCTCTGGTCCTCAGGAGAGCAGCACAGAGACCAGATAATGCTGTAGAAGTCCCTCTTACACAGACAAAGGAAGTTTGCTCCTGGAGGTCTCTTGGTTCCAGCCACAGGAACTCTGCTATCGGTGCTCCAACAGCAATAGGAAAGAAAAACAGGCATGACGGGTAGATTGAGAGGCTTTCATCCAAAACCTTTCCATTTCACAACACAAAATATACCTCAACCTTGGAGATGGCATATTTAGTTTTCCTCCTTAAGTTCACCACTATATTTTCTCCTCCAGTGCAAGTCCAGCAAAGCTGTAGAATTGTCAGGCCTTTGCCACTGATTACGGTATCTTGGTCCCATCAGATTGTTCTGAAAAAATTTTTTTGGGGGGATTACTAGCCATAGATTTATGTTCCTCTAATGAAGCAGTAGGGATTCTCAGGCCCACAGGCCTAATAAGGTCCAGCAGTGTCCTAATTAGACCCCTGCAGTTGTTTTGGAAACGTCATGCCCACCTGATGTCATATGTGACATCAATGTGGGGCAGGTAAAGTTGTGACTGGAAAGGGACAATTAGAAGCCTTAAAGTGAACTCCAAATTGTTTCTTGGAATGCGGGGCTTGCTTTCAGTGCCTTTTATATTTGGCACCAAATGCAACCCTGCCTCCTTACTCTGAACGCCAATAGTTCCATACTGGAGTTCCAAAAAGCAGACTTTGCAACTGCCACCCAATGATCAGCAGTGGCTGCAAACCACTGGGATTAGCTGCACTTGGGAGTTCCTGAGTGCAGGTGACATCAGGTGATTGACTAGTAGCTAAACCCATCCATCTGTCAAAGAAGAATGTATAAGTGGGGCAGGGAGTACAGGATCTGGCCTGCTAGCCAAATATTATTCACCTCTCCACTTCTATAGTTCTGCCTCAACAATAACACTTCTTGATCAGGAGACAGGGTTAAGTGAAGGTCTGGTCTCCCAGGCAGGCAAGAACAGGCAAGAAGCTGACCAGTTCTGGAAGGCAATGGTGGGGTGAACCTAACCAGTCCTGTCGTTGAAGACCTGCACAAGGATGTGTGCTTGTTCAATGGAGATTTCCCCCCTTTCCTCCTCCCAAAAGTGGCTTGGGGGTGTAAGAAGAACCCTCAGAACACTGCACAGAGGGAGGATCATTGCATTTGGCAAGCTGCAATGCAAACAAACAAAATGCAAAATGCACAGACAACTGGAAGAGCATGTTGTTAAATTCCACTCTAAGGTCTATCCATCACCACCACTGGAAAAGCCTCCACCAACAATGAAAAGAAGAGTCTTTCTGCTGATCTTAAAGCAGAGGCAGACTGATACAGGTAAATGCACACCTTTAAATATTCAGCTCGCAAGCCATTTAGGGCCTTAAAAGTAAGTACCAAACACACTGAATTGGGTTCAAAAGCAAATACTACTCAGTATAATTATTTGCAACATGATCCCTCCTGGCTGCACCAGTCAAACCTCTGGCAGCCTTATTTTGCACTAGTTCACATCTCTGAGCTATGTTCAAGGGCAGCTACATTATAATGCATGGACCACTCTGAATAGGCTGTTCCTATCCAATAACCATAGCTGGAAAACCAGCTAAAGCTGGGAAAGGCCTTCCTCATCCCTAAGGCCACCTGGGCCTGGAATAACAATGCTAGATCCAAGAGTATCTCCAAATTACAGTCCTGTTCCTTCATGGGGAGTGTAACCCCACCCAAAACAGACTGAACATCTACTTCCCAGACATATGAACCTCTACTCACAGTGCCTCTGACTTGTCAGGATTCAGTCTCAGTTTGTTGACCATCATTCAGCCTATTTCTGAATCTAAGAATCAGTTCAGCATCTCCACAGCCACATCTGATTGGGATGGCAATGAAGGGCAAGGGTTAAGAATACAGGTGGTTGACCACTGTACTTCAAGCATGGTGTCCACATGCTCTGGCTGTGTTAACTGAAGCTGTATGGCTCTGGGTATCTTCACCAGATCTATATCAGCAGCATCAAGTTCAGCACAAATGGTAACCTTTACCCTTGGATGGTTACGTCCAGTCGAATTTGACTAAAGAGTGTGGCGTTCATCTCCGCTTTCAGGCTGAGGGAGCCAACATTTGTCTACAGACAGCTTTTCTTGGTCATGTGGCCAGCATGACTAAACCACTTTTTGTGCAACAGGTCACATGGAAATGCTGTTTACCTTTGCGCTGCAATGGTACCTATTAATCTACTCATGCTGGTTGGCAGGAGCTAGGACAAAGCAACGGGAGCTTATCTGGTTGCGTGGATTTGAACTGCCAACCTTATGATCAGCAAGCCCAAGAGGCTCAGTGGTTTAGACCACAGTGCCACCCGCGTCCCTACCAAATATAAGCAACTTTATCCTCAAAGTGCTTCACAAATTTGCCATAATAGGCTTCTGGGAGTGCCACCACCTTTTTATCTACTGTACATATGGATTTAATAAACATTCACCACCTAGAAAATATTTGTTGGGTGGGTATTTGAAGATGCAAGATGCAGTGATAATGCTTTGCCATGCCTCCTACAAGGCAGACTTGCATTTTAGCTGTCAACCTGCTTGATTCATAGACAACAGTTCCCTATAAAAGTTTTTCCTTTCCCTTCCACTCCTCCAGGGACACAAAAACACCACTGAAGCTTCAAAGAATTTTCCTTTTCCTTGCCATTCTACCTGCCTCTAACATCAGCAACTTCATTGCCAAAAGACCACCACCTTAATCTGCATTAGTTTCAACACCCTCTCAGCAGCTTCTGGTTTTACTTTAGCCAGACCCCTCCTGACACTCCTGACAATGCTCTAGGACAGGCATATCCAACAGGTAGATCACAAAGTGTTTCTGGTAGATCCTGGTAGATATTTGGGGCCCCTCAGTGATCTCCCCCCACCCACCCAAAAAAGAAAGCTCAACAACTTTGTTTTTCTTAAAAAAAAAAAAAGCTCAACAACTGTGTTCCATCCAACAACAAAGGGTAAATCACTGCCAGTTTTTTTTATATACTGCGAGTAGATTGCAGTCTATTGGGAGTTGGACATCCCTGCTCTAGGAGACCTTGCTTCCTAAGAACTCCACTATCACTTGACATAGCTCACTGAGGTTTGTTGAGTAAAAGCAAAACCAGGATAAGACCAAATTAACAGTAGTCACAGAGAAATTGAAATGAGCTATATGAAAACATAAAAAGACCTGGATTTGGTCAGTATGTTGAAGATTCCCAACTTTTGTCTTTATAGATAGATGAATAGATTCCTCTTGCATTTCAATTGCATTTAATGATTCCACTACGATAATCTGTGATGAAAGTAGCTACATACTGTATTGTATACACCTTTACAAACTTAATTATAACAAGTCATTTCCAACCTCCCCAAGAAAAACATTTTTGATAAAGAAAATCCTACCTGCTTTCAGAAACTGTTTTCACCAAGTCACAATATTTGTTAAGCTTCAGTCAGTATACAGCATAAACCAACTATGGCATTCTACCCACCTTCAAGATGACACAGTATGGAAGTCAACTCCAGAGTCTAAGCAGGGAAGTATCAGTTGATAATAGCTGCAAAGTGCCTCATGCAGTATTCAGCAACAATTTCCCCCAATACAGGGCAATGTGGCTGATAAGGCTGACATCAGGGAACTCATCACTGAGGAAGAACACCAACAGCTGAATGGTAGAAGCTTCCATCACCAGTGCCTGAATGTCAGACCACACAAAGAAAATGTGACAAAGGTCATGGCATGGAATTGGTTCTTTATGGCTGAGGGTACAACTCATTAGGGTAGAAAACAATGGAAAGGGCCACAAAGCCCTGAATTAGCATACCTTTTATCAACTGTATAAGAAAAACATTTGGATGGATGGGAAAAAACCTTGCAAATATAAAATTAGTAGAAGAGCTGCTTATCCTAGCCCCTTCAGCAATGCAGAGGAAACTTACTGCAATTAAGTGACGAACGTTTGCATAGCAGAGAATCCACATAAGCAGCAAAGCAAAACCTGAACAAGTATATACCTCCTAATAAAACCAGAACAGTTCCCATCATTAATGATCACCATAAAACAATTACAAGCTGGAAGGTAACTGAATAAGTCACATTTAGACTAAAAAATTATCTTATTAACCTTTACATTTAATTAGATTTCTACTAACACATTTGAATATTTTTCTTAATTATTCTTAAACATTTTCTTAAGATTCAGCTGATTTCTTCACTTAACTAAAATCATTACTTCATTACATTTTTATAACCAACTTGCATATTCTGTTGTTTCATAAGAAATGGGTATCTTTTTGTTCTCCCTGAAAACTCACATATACCTGAAGAAATATCCAAAAGGAAGCTGCACATACAATACAATCAGTAGCTTATCATATTAACATATGAAACTGCCTTTGGTGCATCAATCCTAGTGCTGTCCACTGAGTGACAGAGGCTCTCCAAGATTTCAATCAGATGTCTTTTGCAGCTATGCGACTCAAGATACATTTTAGTTGAAGATGCCAGGAATTGAACCACAGACCTTCCACATGCAAAGAATACTGTATACTCTTATCATTTAGCAATGGGTTCTCCCAAAGAAACAACCCAAAATGTACAATATGTAAACATTATTTATACTACAGCTCAAACTATCAATATTTCCAGCAGTCCCCATTGCATCCATTTTCAAGGAATCATGCACTTTTAACATCCCCCCCATATTTATATACTTGAACCACTGTAGTAAAAAGGGGGGGGGATAATTTGAACCAATCATTATGCAAAAACCGCCTTAGGTCTACTCATATGAGACTTGACTATTATTTATTATATTATTTACTGCATTTCTATCCCACGTTTTCTGTAAGGAGCTCGTTGGTGCAAGTGGTTCTCCCCTTCCACATTTTATCCCCACCACAACTCTGTGAGGTAGGGGAGACTGAGAGGCAGTGTCTGGCCCAAGATCACCCAGATTGTAGTCTGACACTTTAACCACTACACCACACTGGCTCCAGCTATAAGAATTGCAACAGACTTTCCTCTACAAAGAGTCAGTCAGTCAGTCAGTTTTATTGCACATAGCCAAAGGCTGCCGCAATGTACACAGAATCATTCAGCAGTTAAAAGGAAATATGCTGGGTTAATACAAAAACTCAAAACATTGATATTATCGAAACATTACCTACTCTAAACAGAGCTATAAAAGTACGTACCTTAATATACAGGTTAAGACATTAAACAATAAAATTTATAGGCTTAAATCACCACATGGCCACTAATATATTAAAAACAATGTTAATTAATACAATGTACAATTATATTCGGAGTTTGGTAATAAATATAGCTTGGTGTAGGTAGGGTCAAATAAATTCATCTCCTTTACAGTTGGTGGCTATCTTGGCTATATAATTTGCTCTAATTTTCCTAGCAGCAGTTGCAAAGAGTGCTACACACCAGGTCACATACTTATCTATATCTGCGAGGAGATATAAAGTCATGTCAGAGGGGTTCTGGCCAGGGGACCCTGTCATTATGGGTGCTAAAAATTCATTCTCTTGCTTCATTATATAAAGGACAGCGCAAGATATAATGCGTAAGGTCCTCTACTTCAGGACATCCCCTAATGCAAATGTGTTTGTTTGTTGGTATGCCTCTGTGTCCCCCATCTCTATAAGCAGAGTTTATTGTATTTAATCGTAACTCTGTAAAAGCTTTCCGAAGTTGTACAAAAGTCAGTTCATTGAAATAAGGCGTTTGTTCATGGGCCTCTCTAAGTTTAAAATATAATGGGGCGCATGTGGATGTGTACATAGAGTTTAGGTCGTTTTTAATTGCCACTGCCCTTATGGTTCATTAAAAAAAATTACTGGGAATATAAGGGAAGTTCTTTGATCTCGGTCACTGAGAGGTCATATTTGCCCATCAGTTGGGCAGCTTGATGTACCCAGTTTTTAAGGGGTAATCCATTCAAGAGCTCAATCAGGCATTTTTTTGGTAGCCTAGTGTTGTCCATCTGTTGAATTCTAAATCAGTAACAGAGGATTCTTTTATCTATTTGGCTCTCTATGCTCAGCATGCGAGTTCCCAACCTGACCATGGCAGATTGCACATCTTTGGGTAAACCTAAAAGGACTCTTAAAAAATAATTCTGTGGGGGTTCGAAACCAGAGACCTTTGAGGTACCCCAAACCTCTGCACCATATAAAATCTGGGCAATTGATTTTGCTTTGTACACAGATCGAGCTGGGTTAACCAGAGTTCCATCTTTGCAAGCAGCGAATTTCAAAATAGCTTTTGCTGATTTAAAGGCCTGCAATTTAATATTGGATAGCTGTATATTCCAAGATGCTGTTTCTCAATAAACCAATCCCAGATATTTAAATGTATTTACTTGGTTTATGATGTGTTCATCCATGCTTTTTAGGGCGCTTCCCAAATACAATGACCTGCATCTTATTGTACTGTAGTTTATAGAAACTGTAAAGCATTCCTCATGCAATATGAACTTAATTTCGCAAGCAGCTGTCTCAGGTCCACCTGGTTCTAGATACAAGTACTAGGTCATCAGCATACATTAAGACTGAGAGTTTTTTGGTTGAGAATTGTGACAGGGGCAAACTGTAGGCCCTCCAGTTCTTTAACCATGTCATTAATATAAAAATTAAACAAGAAAGGCGCCAAAATGCATCCCTGTTTGACTCCAATAACGGTATTAATTCTAGTAGTAAAAAGGAATAGACCAAACAGGAAGGGAGGAGTAGCAGCATTATATGTAAGGGATGTGTATACTTCTGAAGAGATCTAAGAGTTGGAACAGGGAAGGCAGATTGAGAATAAAAAAAGGAGGATGGAAACAACAGTAACAGCACTGTGGGGTTTGCTATTGACCTTCAAACCAGACTGAAGACTTCCTAGTACAGATTACCAAATATTTCGAGGGATAGAGTCATAATGGAAGACATCGACTACCCCAGTATCTGTTGGAACACAAACTTTGCCAAGAATGTAAGGTCCAACAAATTTTTCCATTGCCTTTTGCTGACAATTTCATTTCCCAGAAGCTGGAAGAAGCAACAAGGTCATCTCTCTTGGACTTGATCCTCATGAGAGGCAACTGAATGACAAAGTGAAAGTACTAGGAACCTTGGAAGAAAATGGTCATGCTCTCTTGTGTTTCATTATACAGAGGCAAGGGAAAGCTAAGTATAGTTAGGCATGCCCTCTGGACTTCAAGATGGCTGATTTCAAAAAGCTTAAGGAACTACTGGGTGAGAACCCATGGTCAGAAATACTTAAATGGAGTCCAAAATGGACGGGAATTTCTTAAAGTGAAATACTGAAGGCACAAATGCAGACAATTCTAAGAAGAAAAGAGGGAAGCAAGAAACCAGGGTTTGTTTGTTTACAACACTAATGTCTCACACCATATATAGAAAAGACTTTACAACCTGAGAAAAGACAATGCACGTACTTTTGTAAACAATAAAAATGTTTAATAAAAATTATTATTTTTTAAAAAAGAAACCAGTGTTTCTGCATAAGGAGCTTACAGAGGAGCTGAGACATAAAAAGGGCATGTATAAGAAATGAAAAAAGGAGAAATCATGAGGGAAGAGTACACACGAGTAGCCAACAGTTGCCCATTGGGATCCCTTCCAACTCTACACTTCTATCAAGGCTGCTGTGGATGAAACTATTTCAAGCTCGATATATATTCACTATAACGCTTGTGATGAAGGTCTTTTTATGACACACACACCCTTTTAAAGTGAATCTCGTCACTAAAATACGCTAAAATTCTGGCTTATCTATATGTGTTTATCTATGACAATTATTAAAATATCTAAACTTCAGATGAATATTTCCCAAGAGAAATTACTTATTTTAGTTGGTGAAGGATGATTCTAGCAACCCAGATGGACTCCTGCATATGTCCTTTAATTAGTCCTCTCTCGCCTCCTACACCCACAGTTCTAAATTAAATTATTTTCAGACTACATGATCTACTTACCAGAGACTCATGGGAAATACAGTCAGAAGATAAATACACAGTGCAAGATATAAAACAAACAATAGGCCTAGCTGAACATGAAAATAGACATTATGTGAAAGTCATCTGGTTAAAAATATATATGATAGATTTGCCTATTTAATCAAACAGGCATGAGAAATTTAACATTTATGAAGCAGTATGAGTCAACATTGGAAAGCAATGCTTCCAATATCTGATTTAGCCTATTTCAATAATTATAGCTACTAAATGTTTTATTCTGCATAGGACACTCATTAATAAATATTTTAAATATAATAAACATAAGCTACCAGTTAAAATATAAGTCTACAACCATTTATTAACTCTTATTAACTCTTGAAAATTAATCCTATATGCTCCCAATGTCAACAGAATGTAAGTAAAGCTAATTTCATTTTTGCAGTTACAACTACAGTATTTGCTCTCATTTTTTCTTCACAATTTTAATCTTTGGTTGTGCTATTAACATCTTGTGTCAATTATTTATTTCATTGTGAGACTCTCCAAGTTCCCATTTGGGGTAGAAAGTTGGCATATAAATTTTAAAACAAAAAAAGATGGATTTGCTCCATAAACTACCACCATCAAATATTTGAAACTGTACATATTTGATCTTGCATATCAGACACGCTGATTGAGGGGGCCCAGAGCTGTGCGACATCACCACATCATGCACACACGCACTGTGTTGTGTGTCCCCCTCAGTGTGCGAGACACAAGCAAGCCCTGTGGTGTGTGTGTGCGCTGTTGCTGCAGAACTGGGAGGGGGGCTTCATTGAAAATTTTGGGGGAGCTTTAGCCCCCCCCCACTTGGCGCTGGTGTTGCATATTATCTCACATTGCGTTGGACTAAGACTTCATCTATCAACGATGGAAAGACTCCTTCCACACATGGAAGAATTTTGATCCAATGGAAAGATGTCACTGGCAAGAGGGAAGCAGCTTTTTCTAGTTCTACTCCCCCATCCCCCAACACCACCTCCCACACTGTTTCAGAAGGTCACTGTGATCATCGTATCTGTCCATTCAGAAGTAAGTCCAACTGAGTTCCATGCTGCTTCCTCCTAGATAACTGTACTTTAGATTAGTCTTCGTCATGTTTCTCCCGATGATAGTGTTGGAATTCAAAAGACAATTCCAATGTCTGAAAGTCAACAGACCTCACTTAAGAAAACATTTTTCTGTTTGCAAAATGTTTTGATACCTTTTCAAAGTTTTCTGAAAAAATATGCACACGTAACAATTTGCACAATATTTAATATTACTGAATATAACACTATTATAAGTAACAAAACAATTTCACTTCAACAGAAAAATAGTTTCTTTCATGATGTGAAATTTCAAACTGTCTGTCACGGTCCGGTCGGCGGGCGTCAGGACCAGAGGCAAGATGGTGGTGAAGAAGCAGGGTCGAAGGCAGAGGCGAAGGTCCACGGGGCACGAAGCAAGGCGAAGGCAAAGCGAGGGTCCAGGAACAAGAAGCAAGGCGAAGGATCCAGGAACAAGAAGCAAGGCGAAGGTCCACGGGGCAGGAGCAAGGCGAAGGCGAAGCAAGGGTCCAAGGAGCAAGGAGCAAGGCGAAGGATCCAGGAACAAGAAGCAAGGCGAAGGTCCACAGGGCAGGAGCAAGGCGAAGGCGAAGCAAGGGTCCAAGGAGCAAGGTGAAGGATCCAGGAACAAGAAGCAAGGCGAAGGTCCACGGGGCAGGAGCAAGGCGAAGGCGAGGCAGGGGTCCAAGAAGCACGGCGGCAACAAGGCAAGGGTCCAAGGAACAGGATCAAGACGTCGGCAAGGCAAGGGTCCAAGGAACAGGAGGCCAGATGCAACCAGGCAGGGAAAGCGTTGCTGTGGCAAAGAGCTGAAGGGAAATGCTGGGCTTTTATCCCTCCCAGCTCCTGCCACCAGGTGCAGTGAGATCTCAAGTGGCCTCACCTGGGTGACTACTCCTTGCCTCTCCAGCACAAGCTGAGGACTTCACCTGTGTGGCCACGCCTTGCTTCTCCAGCACAAGTTGAGGCATGCCCCAGTCCTGCAAAGCACTACAGGCCCCAGAGCCTGACTCCTGCCCATACTCCTGACACTGTCATCCTCTCATCCATCACCAAGATTCATTTTTTAAATTGTATTTACTCAGTTTTATACACACCTTAGGTAATTCATATATGAACTACAATAAAACAATAACAAAATAAACCATATATGTGGGAGAGGGTAAGCATTATGATGAGAAAAGCAAGTGAGAGGATATAAAGGCAGATCATAGTGTGTCATCACATATGTTAAGAATAATGATCCTGCATTTCCTGCATTCTCTGGCTGACCAAAAGTAGTTTTCTCTAGAGTTCCATGTGTTGAAGGTTGAAAAGTACTGTGTGATAAAGTTGCATAGTCAATAAACTTGTACAATGTGGTATAAAATTTGTCTGCTTCTGGTCCTTTTCTTTCAGTTTAAATGTCAGGTTTTCCAACAAGGCCAAATTTCCTTGTACTGTACCAAAAACTCAATAAATTAAGATGAGATTGTTTCTAATGTTTGGCTATTACCATTCTGGCAGCTAAAATGCAAAACATAATTAAGGCTTTAAATAAAATAGTTTGCAACAAACCATAAAAAATAAACAATAACATTATTTGGGAGTTCACCTATATTTTTGGTTAGTTATTTTACCAATTTCATGGAAAACTTCAGTCCAAAAGCTGAATGTTTCATCACAAGATCACCACATGTGATAGAAAGTTCCTTTTTCATTAGCCATTAGTCTGTGAAATCTGTGTGCTGTGAAATCTGGTACACCTGGGCTACAAACAAACAAACAAAGTTTCCCAAAACAGCTCCTCTGCCTTATCTTACTACTTACACATCCACCAAAATTTAAAACAATTTTTAAGTGCTTTTAAGTTTAATAATACGTAAAAAGCTTATAAAATGGAAATAACCAAAATATTTCTATGAGCCTGATAGCATGCCCAGAAACCACATTTTTCTCATTCTGATATGTGAAAAAATGTGCTCATTTGATGTCTAAGTGCCAATATAAAACGATAACATATTTTGGAATTTCATAATTCAACATTATGAGAAAATAGCAATTGCACCTGTAATTTGTAAATAGAAAGAATTAGTTTCAAACAAGTTAAGAAATATCATCTAAAATCCATCTACTTATGTGCTCTCACATTATATATACACTGAAACTGGTAGCTCTCCATGCCCCAATGAACCCTTGAGATTCTTGTTCTCTGAGGGGTTACAGAACTCAAAACTATAGCTCCTTAGGGTTTCTGGTAGAAACCATGACACAGTGATGTGATCCATGTCCCAACTTCAATCAAGGTTCTGCAAATGATAACAGGGGTCGTTTTCTTCATTTGTACAAAATCTTTCTGTTGGATAGCTACAGCCAACAGAAAATTCAGTTTCAAACACGTTTCAGTGCATAGGTTTGTGATTTTGTGGTAGCTTAGTGAAGTTATTGCAGTTAGAAGGTGGCTGCTGATCTAGTAGAATGCCATGCCTTATGATTCCATATTTGAGCCTAATTTTCATTACTGATCATGCTTTTAGGTTGAAGGCCTTACAACATGTTCAATATCTTTGTTCAGACATCATGACTTTTTTAGTACTGTAGCTCTGCCCAGCCCCACCACACAACTGCAAAAACTGTTATAAGCTATCATAGTTATGACATCCACTCCATTAGCCACCCTTTCCCCATATAAAATTTTTAAGTAGAAACATTGCTTTCCTGTAAGAAATGTAACCTAAACAACTTTTTTTCAAACAGGGAACACATAGCAAATTGCATTGGAAGGGTGATAATGAAAAAGCAACACCATTTATTAATTTTGTATAAGTTATATTCAACCCTAGAGATTCCTTGGAGGGAAGGAACATGTCTGAATTTCACTATACAGTGCCACAGGCAGAAAGTGAGAGAAACTAAACAAGCACATCCTGAAGGGAGAGAAAATGCCTGCAGCAGCAAATGACCTACTACATACCTCACTGGAAATGTTTTGATGTTATAATTTGTTAATTTCAAGAAAAAAGACAATTATCAACAATTGCAGTTTGTTCTCATAGAACTATTTAACATTTTAAAAAATTGATCAAAAATGACATATTATTATTATTATTCAAAAGAATGACGTATTTTCAAAAGATCATGAAACTACATAATTTTGCACGCGAACCCCATGCCAAATTTATTCCTTGATTACTTATGGTAAGAAAGTTCATGACAGGATTAAAACACTTGGATTTCTGTAATAGAACTATACTCTGCTGCTTATCAGGCAGAACAATGTTACTGAACTATACATTTAATGGTCTGAATTAGCAAGCACTTCTCCCTGTTGAATTGCAAGGTATTTGAAATAATGACATATGCTTTTAAAAAAATCAACTTTGCTTTGGCAGTTGGATTGAATCATAAATACATTTATATGCCCCTATTAGGGTTGGCATTTGAATAGTTAAAAAGCACATCTTGGTAAATTGACTGGTAAAGTTTTGAAAGAGGTATAATAAAAGTATACTAATTACAAAATGACTATCTTCTGCATATTCTGTAGTCCAGCCTCAGAACCTTTTTAAAGCATTTTGCCAGATCACATAGCACACCATGGCAGATCATCATGCTATATTCTTCTTCACTTTAGCAAATGCAGAGATACTTGTGACCTGTGTTAAATTGTCACATTTTCTTGATAAATTGTCTAATATATTGGTTTTCAACCAGTGTACTGTGGCACCCTGGGGTGACTTGAGTGCAGGAGAGCCCCGGGGGCCGTCCTTTCCTTAACTTGCAGCCCATATCTTCTTGTACTATATCTCTCTCTCCTTCTCTCTGAGGAACATTCAAGGGAGCCAGCAGCTTTAACTTGCAGCCCATTTTCTTCCCAAAATATAACAGCAGCAAAAAAAGTGGGGAAGCACTTTTGCATGACTGTTTTTCTTCGTAAAATCTTTTCCCCACAACTACAAATCCTCCCCTGCTTCAGTAACTAACAGTTCCTTAGATTTACACAAAGGGCATGAGAAAACAGCAAAGTAGCTTGAAGGTATGTGTGCCTGGATGTGTGTGTGCTCTATAAGGA
This sequence comes from Zootoca vivipara, assembly GCF_965207765.1. Taxonomy (NCBI): domain Eukaryota; kingdom Metazoa; phylum Chordata; class Lepidosauria; order Squamata; family Lacertidae; genus Zootoca; species Zootoca vivipara. The sequence continues at coordinate 26,898,803 of NC_142593.1, read as the reverse complement.
GGGATTTAACCCTGAAAATGAGCAGTTTCTTTCCTATCCCCAACATCCTTCCCCTCTATTTCTTTCTACCTCCCCCCCTCGGCAACCCCCCTTTTCCGTAACAGTCACCCAGCTTTATGGGAACAGAACCATGTATGCAGAACCTGTGCTGTGTGTTTCTAGCTTTCCCCACAATAACAAAATATTTCTGCTTCTGATCTTAATCTTGTTTTGCCCTCTCCATTCCCCACACATGTGCACACTCATTTCGGGAAAGGGAGGCTGGGGTGTCAGCTCGGCTCTGCAATGCAGCAGCGTCACTTGGGTTCCTGTCGACACATGCTCTCCCACTTACACACACGCCCAAAATGGTGCCGAAAAGGGGCGGAGGAAATGGAGTGGGGGCAGAATGGGCAAATCCCCACTTATGCGCATCCTGTATCAGAACCCCAGTATAAGTGGCTTCCGTTACAGGGGAGCCACAGAAAGAATGTGGTTGGTCATGGGAGCCATGCTCTCAAAAAGGTTGAAAACCACTAGTCTAATACCAAGAGCTTAGCATCTTTTAGCAGAGCACAGTGATCAACTGGGTATATAAGTGGTGAGATGACCTTTCAGGTATTCTGGTCCCAAGCTACAGGTAGGTAGCCGTGTTGGTCTGAGTCGAAGCAAAATAAAAAAAATTCCTTCAGTAGCACCTTAAAGACCAACTAAGTTTTTATTTTGGTATGAGCTTTCGTGTGCATGCACACTTCTTCAGATACACGTGAAACAGAAGAGCCAGACCCAATATAGAGAGCTGAAGGGCACTCAACAGAGCCAGACTGATACCTAGAGAGAACCTGCTGCAAGACAGACCCCAAAAAGAAAATAACAGAACACCACTAGTCATCACATACAGCTCCCAAGTTAAAACAGTACAACGCATCATCAGAGATCTACAGCCTCTCCTGGACAATGACAGCTCCCTTTCTCAAGCTCTGGGAGGAAGACCTTTCATTGCCTACAGACAGCCACCCAATCTTAAACAACTCCTCACCCACAATAATACAACCACCAGACTTAACATGGACACTGGTACCAGAGCCTGCAATAAACCCAGATGCCAACTTTGCTGCCACATACACCCGGACAACACCATTACTGGCCCCAACAACATCCAACATACCATCTCAGGACTATTTAATTGCTCATCTTCTAACATTGTGTATGCCATCAAATGCCAACAGTGCCCTTCAGCTCTCTATATTGGACAAACAGGCCAAACCCTACGCCAAAGGATAAATGGACATAAATCTGACATCAGGAATCACAAGACAGAGAAACCAGTAGGAGAACACTTCAATCTCCCAGGACATTCTATACAAGATCTCAAAGCAGCTGTTTTATTACAGAAAAAATTCAGGAACAGACTGGAAAGAGAAGTTGCTGAATTGGAACTCATTACCAAGCTTAAAACCATGGAGCCACCTGGGATGAACAAAGACATAGGGTTCTTACCTCATTATGCATGATCAAGCTTTCTTTAGCGCCTCAGCCCTTGCTTTTTCCAGCAGGACCAATTGCAGTCATCAGCAGTCGTTAGCAGCCATCAACAGGTTTACCACTCCTATCAGCCCATCACCCATTCCCACCCACCCCCACCACCCTTTGTATATACATAAGGGTCTGGCTCTTCTGTTTCAAGTGTATCTGAAGAAGTGTGCATGCACACGAAAGCTCATACCAAAATAAAAACTTAGTTGGTCTTTAAGGTGCTACTGAAGGAATTTTTTAATTTTGCTTCTGTGTTCAGTATAGGCAGCCCTGTTTAGGGAAGCATTTAATGTTTAATAGATTATTGTGTTTTACTGTTTTGTTGGAAGCCGCCCAGAGTGGCTGGGGAAATCCAGCCAGATGGGCGGGGTATAAATAAATTGTTGTTGTTGTTGCTGTTGTTGTTGTTGTTGTATGGGACTTCATATACCCCAAAACTGTCCCTTTGAACTTAGCCCATTAGCAATATCCTGCTCCAGTAAGCAGTCAACCTGCTGTATTTTGCACTAGCTGCAGCTTCCAGACCAACTTCAAAGGCATCCCCACAAACAGAAACTGCGGTAATCCAGTCTGGAGAAGGGAAATATCAATGAAAAATGGAAGGGAATTAAGAGTGTACAGCAATTGTAAGAGAAATTCTAAATTCATAACTGTGTAAGTATTTAAAAAGTATACAAAATTAAGCTCAACTCTTTATGAACATAGCTGCCAAGTCTCCCGTTTTTCGCGGGAAACCCCTGTATTTTGTTACCGTTTCCTGCTGTTATCCTGAATTGATTATATCCCGTAAATATCCCATAAAGCTCCTGCCGGCAGCCATGTCCTGGACATGTGCAGAAGCAATTTCTGGTGCCCAGACATGCAGACACGGGCAGCCCAGCACCGGAAGTCGCTTCTATGCATGTCTGGACATGTGTAGAAGCGACTTCTGGTGCTGCACCGCCGCTGATCCCGGATTTTTCAATCCGGGAGTTGGAGGGTATGTTTATGAACTGTTTGAAAGCACCACGAAAGAGGAACAACCAGTGTTATATTTATTAAATATTTAGCTTACATATTCACCTAAGCCATGTATGGGTTACTATCCCAAACTACAGTCATGATTGCATTTTTCTTTACATTTTCTTAAAGTGGAAATATTAAATAAATAATTAATGAAGGCTAGGACTCTTTCATACTAAACCAATTCATACATTATTTATCAGTATTTAGTATTTCCCACACACTGTTTGGAGGCATTTAAATAACCTCCTGAATTTGAAAACCACAAGCTTCATACCATATGCAGAAGTATATAAATCTTTTATTTTAAACATGCAACTGGATATTTCAAAAATAATATATGAAAACGGCCTAAATTTGGTTTCTTATTTTCCCTGACTCCAAGCCCTTGCCTTCAACTGCTACAGATTCCATTTGACCTTTATCTGCATGGTATGTTAAATGTAGATATGTAAAACTGACTAAATGTTGCTGGAAAAAAATCAATTTTTATTTATTCTATATATTTTGTTTAGTTGAATGCTGCTGTATATACAGGAAGGGGAAAGAGGTGGGTTTACTGGCCATAGGAAGAACCATGAGTTGTGACAGTTACTTTATTGTTAAAAAGAAGATACAAAAATTTCTATAGCTAAAAAGACGAGAAAAAAAACAGATTAATTCTTAAGAGCTACATTAAATTTAAACTAAAGTTAAAGGTTAAGAAACAAAAGAAATTAAAGACCTTCCCTGTCTCTAATCTTTTCATTCTTAACCAATACCACTCAAGAATCTTCAACTAATTATTATGTTTTATTGACGGCATCTTTCCCTGGAGAGGTTATTTAAAAAGTTTAACCCCTGAGCAAGTCATGGCTTCTCCTCCCTTTGAAAGTGTCAAGTGCATTGATTATAACTGCAGGAAGTGTTACCTTCTACCCAGAGATTCTCACCCTGCACAATCTTAAACACTATATCCCTCCCAAAACGGCTTTGATTCAGCAATTCAGGCCTCTTCAGCTGATATTAAAGGCAGAAGTACCACAGAAAAGGGATCAGCAGTTAAAATGAAATACAAAGTGGGGGAGGGACACAGATCTTGTACAGGGTAGCACAAAGCTGGAGAAAAGCAGATTTGAATAAGACATCACAGTGACTAAAAAAGAACAATATGACAGAAATTAAACATGATTTTTATGCATGGCTTCGAAGCATTTAAACTCATCTCAACCTCCATTGAAATTCTGATCATACCCAAACCCAAAGGCTTTTGACATACTTTCATAAATCCACACCTCCTTTCTCTCTTGTCTAATCTCCAGAGTCACTGTGAGTTTTCCCACAAGTTAAAGTGGTAAATATACTGAATTCTAATATCCATATGAACCCACAGAAAATACCACTTAATTGTCAAAATGAAAAACAGATACAAGAAACATAAAATACAGTAAATATTCACTAGGTGGCATTTTCCAATGCTTAACAGTTAACAGAAAAATGCACCTTTCAAAAAACATATATATCTAGGAAGACTTAATAGTAATTTCTCTAGCTTAATGAAGAAAGTTGCAACAAAATAATGCTACAGATATTATACAACCATAGTAATGATTTATCAGGACACAAAGAAAACCTCCATCATACATTTAATTCATTTTGTGATCTTCAGAATTAAAATTATTAGAACGCTATTAGAATTCAGAAGTAAACAGCCACTGAGATGAGGTTTATACGCAACTACGCATGAATCATAGAAACAGTGTCTAAACTTCCACAAAGTAATTGGATTTTCAGATTTGCAAGTGGGTTTATTCCAATTCAGTCATGACAGGGCCAGAAGGTAATGATACATCTGCCATGATGCAACAAGCAGACCTGTCTTCTGTCAAGAGTTGAAATCATAAAGGAATAAGCTGTCGTTAACAACCTCTCTCCAAACACTAGAGCTGTCATCTCATTGTTTTCCTTTGCTGGCATGGGGGCTAGGGTGGGCTTATATAGCCTGTCATTCAATATAACTCCAAGCATTTAACCTTCCCTCTGAATTTTCTTTAAGCGATCTTTGACTGAACTTAGACAAATTTATGACTAATTACCTACTTATAAAGTTTCTGTATAAAATTCATTTGGATATAAATCCATTCAATCAGAATTTAACAGGCACTATTTATTGTAAATAAATATATAACTACCACACATTTTTTAAAAAGGAAATAAAACATATGCAGTGGTACCTTGGTTTATGAACTTAATCCGTTTTGGAACTCCATTCTTAAACCAAACCTTAAACCAAGTTGTGCTTTCCCATAGCAGCAGGGGACTCAATTTACAAATGGAACACACTCAACAGGATGTGAAACATGTTCTTATTCCAAGGCAAAGTTCAGAAACCAAAACACCTACTTCCGGGTTTGTAGCATTCTTAATCCAAGTTGTTCATAAACTAAGCTGTTATTAAACCAAGGTACCACTGTATGTTTATGCTCTCAGTATTTCCTATTTTTGTATATGCATGTTTGGGATAAGGAAGAACTTTTTCTTTTTCACATTCAGTAGCTGAGATGGTTGGACAGTGTTCAAGAAGCTACGAACATGAGTTTGACCAAACTGCAGGAGGCAGTGAAAGAAAGGAGTGCCTGGCGTGGTATGGTCCATGGGGTCATGAAGAGTTGGACACGACTAAACGTCTAAACAACAACAACATCAACAACAGCTTATTAAACATATTTTCAAAACTGTTATCATGACCAACTTAATCATATAAAACTCCAGAGTTGTTTCAGGCAGGCACAAGGGCCAGCATATGCAAGTAAAGATTTTTTACTTTTTATCTTACATCTCACTTTTAAAAGTCCCCTCAGTTAAAACAACAACAACAACCCAAGCAGCACCAGGAAATTGAGAGACATACTAATAGAGATGCATGAGCACAAAACCTTATTGGATAGGGAACTAATTGTGCAGTTCTTGGACTTGGACTCTCAGTCAAAGTGTGAAAATACTGTACATGCTAAATCAGGCATCCCCAAACTTCGGCCCTCCAGATGTTTGGACTACAATTCCCATCTTCCCTGACCACTGGTCCTGTTAGCTAGGGATCATGGGAGTTGTAGGCCAAAACATCTGGAGGGCCGCAGTTTGGGGATGCCTGTGCTAAATGCTTGCTGCAACATACCTCTTCAAGATTCCACCAGAACGACCAATCCCTGGCTTTGAAGGCAAATGCACTTCAAACCTATGAGAGCAGTAAAGTTTTCACAAGTCCTCCCCAAATCTATGGACCCCGAGTCAGACACTGAAATGAATACTTCTACCATACGTTCATGAAATGCATGTACATATGGGGAATTAAGAGCTTTTATTTGTTTATTTGTTCGGTCCCAGCTTCTGCCAACCTAGCAGTTCAAAAGCATGCAGTGCAAGGAGATACATAGGTATCGGTCCGGCGGAAAGGTAAACCGTGTTTCTGTGCGCTGCTCTGGTTTCACCAGAAGTGGCTTAGTCATGCTGGCCACATGACCTGGAAAAACTGTCCACGGACAAATGTCGGCTCCCTTGGCCAGTAAAGTGAGATGAGCGCCGCAACCCCAGAGTCGTTCACGACTGGACTTAACTGTCAGGGGTCCTTTACCTTTTTATTTGCATGTATCCGATCTAGAGATGGATCTAGTAGCCCACCAGAGAGTGTATAATGGAGATTTGCAGAAGAATAGGAATAATTTTACCTTCACCTGGTGGGACTGTTAAACTCTTTTTGGATGAGAATGAGAAACAGTGCTGAAACAATTCTCCCCATTTCTGCACTCTTTAAATTTTCTGATCCAACAATAGACCCTTGACCAGCTGAATAAAGCTTAGACCTTAAATGGCTAACCTGTGACCCTCCAGATGTTGTTGAACTCCAACTCCCATCAGCCCCAGGCAGCATGACCAATGGTTATGTATTGGGAATTGCAGTCCAACAAACCTGGAGCGCACCATGTTAGCTGCCCCTAAATTAGAATGATGAAGAAGTTAGTATTTTATCTAAAGCAGTATTTGTTACTTGGAGGAAAAAATGGCAGAACTCAAACCTTCATTTTCAACCCCACTGAAGTTGTTTAGGTTCAGTTCACAATAATACTAATTCCCCTAACAATGACTCTCTTTTATGACAGTTTCTGTAAAAATGAAAATTGGCCTGTATTTTTTTTTCCTGTTCAAGGCTTTGAACCATATTCGAAGGCATGTTTATAGGGTTTTTCACCCAAAACAGTATAGCCTAGGAAAAGATGTGTAATTTATAAATTTATAAAAACTTATTTTCTCATGGTTTATCATAACCAGAAGCATCAGAAAGTCTTAAAATGGATACATTCACCACTTAACCTTTGAACGAAAAACACACCTTAAATCCAACCTGAGTGCACTTTTTCACTGCAGAATTTATTCAGTAGTTCTACAATATGGTCTAATGTGTCAACAACTGTCACTCACTTTACCATTTACAATTTTCTTTCCAAACTAAAGCACCCGGGACTCCCCCCCCCCCCAAAAAAAATCCCAAGAAAAACAACTGAACATTACAAATTGTATGGGTTTTTTAAAATCCCAGTGTTAATGTAGCAGATCACCTCCCAAGTACAGACCAAGCCAAACCTTAAGATCTTTCAAGGATCTCATGCTAGTCATTCTATGACCAGCACACTGTCACTTGGTGACAACACAGAAAGAGCTCTCTCAGTGGTAGCACTCACCCTTTGGAATGCCTTTTAACAGGTGGTTCAGGAGGTGGAGAGAGTAACCAGTTATAAATGTTTCTTAAAGATTTCCTGGACTCTGATTTCTAATTCTTAAACTATTTTTTTCCTTTTTTGAGCACTACTCAGGTTTACAAATTTTTGTTCTGTGTTTAATCGACTTTTAATTTTTAAAATATTTTTATATAAAATTCTATTAATTTTATCCTAATAATATTTTATATAAAGCACTTAAGAAATTTATTTTCATATTAAGCATTTTATACATTTTGTAAGTAAATAAATAAATGGGACAGAAATGAGTAAAAAAAATATCCTATGTAGTTTTTTAAAGCAAAAAATCAACAGAAGCAGATAAGTCAGTTCTTCTGACACACTATGCACGGCTTCATTTTGGGACATTTTATCACCTACGAAGACACATTTGAATTCTGCTTGGGGCTGAAAAGGTTACTGTAAAACTGTCTGTGTCAGTTTAGTTTCCATTTAAAAATTAACGTATTGGGTAAAATGTTTCCAATGTGTTTTTTCTCCTGACATAACCCACATGACTTTCTTTGGGACATTATTACTGCTGCAAGATACGTACTTACACTGGAAGACAGTTTTGGGGAAAAGATTACCTATGTCACGCTCCCTTTTTGTTTTCAGGGGAGCATTCCTCTATGGCTGTGTTAAGAGCTCACACAACATTGTGAAACACTGGAGCATGTTTTGTGTTAAGAATCTGACTTAGTCCAACTAATTTTAATAGGTCCATTTGTATGCTTCACAGAACATCTCTTTTTGTAAAGGTACAACTTCAAATGCCTTCTAGGATCAACTTCCTGTAATAATAGACAGAACAATTTGTGCTTCAGATGGAGATAAGGAAAACTCCAACCTGATGAAATTCAATTGAAAACATCAGTTTTTAAAAGATTTTTGGATTGATTTATCTTCTCCAAAGACCACACGGCAGTTCCTATAACAGTATGCAATGCAAGTAAACAACAACTGTTTCCTCAAATAAAATAATTATTATGCAAAAGTTTTAGAAATCAAAAGAAAATTGGCAGTTATACACAACTTTGATGTACATTAAGAAAATAAAATCTCACAATATTGTGAAAAATTGTTGAGTATAAAAAACAAACATATTTCAAAAGGCCAAATAAATATCCTACCTCAATAGCTCTTTTAATGTAGGGAATCTGAGTACCACTGTCCAGATCTTCATTTATAATAAGCCTTCTTGCCCACTGTCCTGCTCGAACAACACCACTACCGTGAATTAAAACCATCAGTTTGTCTGGATTTGTCATTGCATCCTCACTCATAAAGATAAAACTCCGGGGTTCACCTTCCGTGGCATCTACCTAAAATGAAAACAGTGTGTTTACTAACAGCTTATTGAATTATATAGCTTACATCAATGAATCTATTCAGACTATCCAACAGCTGCAACTAGCAATTAAATGCTTAGTTAGACCTGGAGTCTAGAAAATAAGTTGCCTACTATACTGTCCTCAGTATTCATTGTTAGCAGATCCACTCACAAAGGTGTTAATGCATACTGGCAGAGCAAACCCTACAGGTGGGATTCACCTAATGAGTTCTAGCAGTGGAAGCCATGAAGGAAGACTTCTGATGGTACAATGGTGCTTTCCCCCCTCTGCTCCCCACATGCCCCTAAAGTGGGTTGAGGGTGGCTAGGAGACCCCCAAAACAGCACAGTGGGTATGGGTGTTTCTGCATGGCAACCTGAAATGCTTGTACAGATGGAACATTCCATAGTACATTGATTTCCACCCTAAGAGCTCAAATCGTAATCACTCCCAGTAAGTTTTCCTCTTTGCATGTTTTTTAAAAATACGTATGCATCCTAGGCTTCCAGAAAAGGAGCACAGAGTGATATTTTTAATCTCACAACAGCCTGTGAGGTAGGTTAGATGATGACTTGTCCAAGGTGGACAGTGACAAACAGAGCAGTTCGTAGTTGAGCAGGGACAACAAACTAAAAGTTGCTTTGTGCTAACTATACCAAAGAACTAACAATTAAATTCAAAATGCCACAGAAGTCACAAACACAGTTCCACTAGCAGTACAGAATGTCACAACTGTCTCACATACAATGGGCAGCCTATCTGCATGAAGTTGGTAAGGTCATACCTGGGTATTACCTAGCCCACTTCTGGCAGTAATCTGTCCACACCATCACAGATATCTGCTTAAAAATACAGACTGAATGGGAAATCACAACAGTGTTTATTACTCTAGTGGACAAGCCCTGCTTAGAGATCAGTAATTGCACCCCGTTGGTCCTGTTAACCTTATCTGTAGCCCTTGCTAGTTTATCATGAGGTGTTGGTGACTCAACTATAGAATTGCTCAAGTGGCTCCACTTGTTTATGTCAGGAAGGTCACAATGCTGGTATGTCATCTTCACTCTCTCATGGAGTTTTGTAGGATTATATATTTTATTCCCTCCTTTGAAACCTCTAGGCAAGATTACATGTAATAAGCCCTATTATATATATATATATATATATATATATATATATATATATATATATATATATATAATCTTGCCCAGATCCTACCATTTATATATAAAATCTTGCCCAGATCCTACCATTTGAAGAAGACTGGATATGTGTGAGCCAACTGAAACTCTGGTCTTATAACTTGATCAGAACATACATCAGAACATACATTAGCACATATGGGTTATAGCATCTGGCTACCCAGTTCCACCCCTATCTGGGCAGGGATAGCTTAACTTCTGTCATCTATGCTCTGATAACCTCTGCTGGAAACTTCAGTTGGTGCAGAATTCAGTGTCCAGGTTGCCTACCAGGGCAAGATGGCTTGAGCATATAATGCCAATCCTGGCCTGACTGCACTGGCTGACAATTAGTTTCTGGGCTCAACTCAAACTGCTGGTATTGACCTATAAAGCCTTAAATGGCTCAGGCCCACAATACCTCAAGGACTGCCTTTCCTCATATGAACCAACTCAGACGCTGTGATCATCATGAGGTGTGGGGATTACACGAGGAAATTGTGCAGGCATGTGTGGGAATGACTGAGATCTGGTGCTGGCAAGCCACACCGATCTGCGAGAGTGTGGGCATTAGCGCGGCAAACCGGCTAATGTCAGAATGGGAAACACGTGAAGAAGGACAGGTCAGAGGCTCAGGTCAGCAGGGCAACAGGTCACAACAGAGCTAGAAGGATCAAGGAGGATCTGGATGGAACTGGATGAATCAGGACAAACCAGATGGGTCAAGCCAAGGAGGCTAACACAATGGGAACTAGGAGGGGGTGTTTACAGAGTGACATGTGCTTGGAGCATGGACAGAGGGCATGGCAAAACAACATGTGGGCTATGGAGGATGTCTTAGGGAGTGACCGGTTGTGCCATTACAGGAAACATCACCTTGTATGGGACTGCACTGCTGTAATTGGCTAGAAGTTACACTGTCGTTGTAATGATTAACTGTCATCCTGAGCTTTCAATAAAAGGAAGCGCTCGAGCTCTGCTCTTGGTCGCCTTCCCATTGAGTTCAACCTGCCTCGAGTCGTGTCGTCTTTGCCCCAGACAACATCTGGTGACGCCGGACGCGATGCGATTCACCCTATGCTCATAAGAGACTGGACAAGTCTAGGTACCTCAGCGCAGCGCGCTCCCCGTGAGTATGGGTTCATTAGAAGCAGTTCAAAGGAGAGGCCACTCAGAAGAACTGCAGAAGGTTTGTAAACTTTCGGTCAGGCAGGTTCTAGCATAGGAGCGCTAGGGAAATTATCAGAGAATATCAGAAGTTCATGCCCTGGTACCTAGAGGCGGGTTCTCTAAATATTGGGAGAGAATCGGGACAAAATGTCCACGCTTCGGGTACTCATAGTGACTATGTTGCTGTGGCAAAGACGCAGGGAAGCAATAGAAAAGGTGGAGATTTCATTAGGATCATCAGGATCTAGTATCAAGGGACCATCTCCACCCAATATTCCTCAGCTCCAGGGGGAGGTTTTAATCCCCCCGACATCAGCCCCTAAGGCAACGAGGCTTCCGGAAGTGAATCCGTCTGTCGCTTCTTTACTGCCCCCCAACAAGGCGGTAGAAGAAGCTGTCAGATTAAGATTTATGAAAGGAACCTTGATCAGAGAGGGGTTGAAGGCAGAGTTGCTGCCGCTTCACTGCTTCCTCCTCTTTTCCCTCCTCCTCAGACGTGCGCTCCTCAGAGCAGCCAGAGGGAGTGCTGCCGGATCGCAGCAGCTCCTCTGCCCAACAAAGCACGCGCACCCCACGCCCGGCCGTTTCCGAGCGGGGCAAATTCAGGCCAGCTGTGCCAAGCGCGCAATGCCAGCAAGCGCCGCTGAGCGCCGACTCTTGGGCGCTTGTGCTGGACGTGACATCAGGCAGGGGCAGGCGCTGCAGCTGCTGCTTCTGCTGCTTCTCCTGCTCCTCCTGGCAACACCTTCACGTTCTGGGAATCTGACTTGCAGCGGGAGGGTGTCTCTCATTGCCACCTATTCCCCATAGCCTTTTACCAGCTCATTGTTAAGGACTCAATGCAGAATTGCATTTCTCCCTCATTCAGGGCTTTTAGCAAACACAGAGCTGGGAACTTGCAAGCTCCGGCTGGAGCTAAGCTCTGGGTTGGCTTCAGGAGTATGGAGTCTGGAGTCAGGAGGATTTTAGCAACATCCTCTCAGAAATATTCTGTGCGTCACTGAATTTCCTTGATTTTGCCAACACTGTCGTTCCAACAGCATTCCATTAAGCCTTTGGGATTGGCAAACGTTACAGACCGCCATTTCCTAAGATATGCCAGCATTTTGTGGCACAGGCTTTTAAAAGGGTTTTCACTGGGAGAAAACTTAGCCTAAAAATTGCGCTAGCTTTTGGAATTTTCTAGTTCTGGAGTCTAGACTTTTCTCTTCAGTTTGTCAGCATTTTTCTTCATTTTCTTCTAGTAACACTGTATCTTATGAAAGGCAACATTATCTGTTCCTGGTTAGTTGCTAGTTTGTGAAACTGAGATTCACACACTCACCTCATATATTTGTAAGGTGCTCACATTACTCCAAGTCTGGAAACAAGTCCAAGTCTTGCTGTGTGCATTTCATTTTTATAAAGGTTTCATCTTGCTAATTGATATATTTCTGCCCAAGCACAGCTTCATAGAGCAAGGCTGGGTCACTAGATGCTTATTTTCTAGGTTGACTGCTATCCCATCTTGATAGCATTAATTTCTTCCTTATTTTCTGGAAGTATGGATGCAGCTTAACCAAACAGCTTGTAACATAGTTCTTAGGATTTTTCTTCATTTTAGCATTCTTCGCACACTTTTCTTTAAATGTATCCTCCTAACTTTTTGGGCCTTCAGAAAGGCGGGAGATTTCTGTTTCAATTTCTCTTTTGTGTAATTTATTGGGATCCTTTCTACGATAGTGTTTAGGTTTTACCTTTCTCTTAAATGTCAGATTTTTGGATTAAATAATAGATTTTTCTGTAATCTTTTAAGCCTTTTTGTCAGAATAAATAACCCTGTACTCATTAATAGGCTTAGATTTAGTGTGTTGCTATTTCTTACTTCAGTTTGCATTGTCTTCCCTTTAGCACTTCTTCCTAGGGTTGACTTTCTTGGCTACACATTAGTTTATTTTTATTCCTTTTCAAATGCATAGGTTGCCTTATACCGATTCAAGTATTAATAGGTTTAGATTTTGTTATTATTTCTCACAACAGAGTATTCCTGCAAGTATCATATTTTTCAGTACATCTGGTGTCAAAACTGACTGATTTTCTAGGTTTTGTATATTCTATTCCTCATTCAAAGGTGTGAGCATGGGAGTCTTAACTCTGCTCTCTAGTTACTTTTGATTGCTCTTTACAGGATTTGTTCTTTTCAGATTGCCCAAGCTCTGACTCGAATTTATTTTTCTACAGGAATTCCAGTAATATTGTAACTAATGTTTTTTTCCCTTCAGGACTTAATTCTTTCTCTTTTAGCACTGGGTGAGCTGTTCTTAGCTACAGATTTCTCAATCTTAAGCCCTAAATTGGCCTAGTTTCTTGTTTTTGGTTTAAATGCATTAATTTTGCAACTACTGTTTTTTCAAAAGTTTCTCTTGACAAATATAAAAAGAAAGGGGAAACTACCCTGGCAAATTATTATGGCTAAACACAAATTATTATTACATTAAATATTTATTCATATTTTAAAATTTATTAATACCAGTGGGAAATCTCCAGCCCTTGGTTAGATACAGGGCTTTACTCTCTCTCTGGCAAGGACCCGTCCCCCTTCTGCCTTCTACAGGTAAACCTATCTGGCATCTGGCTCGAAGTGTGAGACTGTGGAGAGATGGCTTGGTGGAAAGGGATTCAGCTTCAGTGCCAGGGACCCAGTGCTGGGTACATAGTTCTCGCCCTATTATGAGCAAATTTTACTCTCTTTTTCTCAATAACTACTGTTACAGAACCATTTCCAATATTCTTGGGAGCATGGGCAAGAGGAAAACAAAGCTATGCATTATAAAATACTCCGCTTACATATATAACTATGGACTAGCCATCATATGTTTACCATTCACATTTGGAATCAACCTTTACCAGCTTAATCTTAATTGCATTTGGAAACATTTCTTCAAGCCGATTTGTCTTCAAACTGCTGTAATTCATTAAATGAAGCTTTCACTAAAGGATACACATAAAAAGGTCACACCAGTGTCCAATCACACTTTATTGACAAGTCAACCTAGTATACCATTTATTTCTCATCACACTGAAAGTGTACAAAGCAATTTGTATCTTGACAATTCACTGCTTATATCTTCCACTTTTTCCAAAAGATTGTATAATTACATTTATGGTCTAGGATTCTTTTTTTATTATATCAATCTATGTTAGTACTGCTTTTCGCATAGAAAGCTTCCAATATTTTTTGACCGAGGAGTATTAATTCATCATCATGCATACTGACTTTTTATTGGAGAGGACTACTTTCCTACTTTGCACTGTCTTATTTTTACTAATTGGACATTCCTTATTTACACATTTCCAAGGAAGCCTCCAGTAAAAACACAGAATGAACACAATATAAACACAAGATCTTGGAACAATAAAATAGCATAAAACAACTCAGCTGCAGCCAATACAGTCAGTAATTTTAAAATGACCTCACTAATCCTTAATGATTTGGTGTAATGAAAACATCTCTATGTATTAAAAAATGCAACAGGACCAGCCCTAAAACTTTTCTTTTAAAATAAGTTCCATAATGTTGGTACCACTGCAAAGGCCTCGTGCTTTGTCCCTACTGATCTTACAATTGCAAAAAAGCATGGTTTAGAACAGGCATCCCCAAACTGCGGCCCTCCAGATGTTTTGGCCTACAACTCCCATGATCCCTAGCTAACAGGACCAGTAGTTGGGGAAGATGGGAATTGTAGTCCAAAACATCTGGAGGGCCGAAGTTTGGGGATGCCTGATCTATAGCTTTCAGATCGGGCTTCAGAAGTAACATGCAACCTGGCATACATGCATAGAAAATTTACATAATTTCTATTATCTTCCCTCCTCTCTCAGAACAAACTGGTGGGTAAAACTGAGGAAATTATGAAGGCATCTATATACACATGATCTAGTCCAGCAAACTATTTCTGTAACTTAAGACTACACCCCAGTTAGTGTGGGAATGTTCAGGAATGTGGATGAGGAGATATTGTTTAATATATCCTATCCCCGCTTGCGCTAGCAAGCACAAAACTTTAGCAGAGTAAAACATTCCCCTTTTGCAAAATACACAGCAGAAGAACGTTTGCGCAGGCTTGATTTAAGCCACTAAAATAAAGTGTATTTTCCTGGTATTTCCCCTTTTTCCCTCTTAAAAGAAAAGACACAACACAATGCTCTTAAAAGTATAAAAGATGTTTACTTACAAGCATCTCGAGGTACAGCACACTCAAGAGGTAGACTTGCTTAGTTAAAAGGTAATATATACATTGTGAAGTTCACTTATAAGAAGTGAGACTCCATCTCATCTCTCTCTCTAGGCTGGAGGCCTTGAGGGAGAGACTCACTAAGATGTGTGTAGTCCAAGAGGTCTGGTCCAAGAAAGGGAAAATGGCTGTTTCCTTCAGGATTTATCTGCCACTTCCTCAACTCATTTGCATGTGAAGGAAGAGGAAACTACGCTTAGTCATATCCTCCTCCTCAGTCCTCCAAGTGGACTATCTAGGGATTGTTGTGACTTGACTGCACTTAACCCTTTGCATCCCACAAACCCCTTCTCAGGCAATTCACAACATACACAAAAACATACATAAATAACTTTAATCAACCACCCAAGAGTCCCAGCTTGCCACGAAGATCCTGGAACTTCTCTCTTGGCAGGGGCTTTGTTAGGACATCTGCAGTCATCTGGTCAGTGTTGCAGTAACACATTTCAACAAGTCCATCCTCGATCACCTGGCGTATGTAGTGGTACCTGACCCCAATGTGTTTGGTGCGTGCAAGGAACTTTTCACTTTGTGTCAGCTTCATACTGCTCTGATTGTCCTCCATCAAGCTGACAGGTCCCGTTCTTGGCACGCCAAAGTCCTTCAGGAGCTGATCCAGCCAGGGGATCTCTCTGCAAGCTTCCGAAGCCGCAATGTACTCAGATTCTGTGGACGATAAAGCTACACATTTCTGTTTATAGCTGCCCCATGCAATAGCTCCGTCCCCATACATAAAAACATAGCCACTTGTGGATTTATAATCCTTATTGTCCCCAGCCCAATCCGCATCAGTGTACCCAAGCAGTTTAGGGTCTCTGACAGCTGGCAGTTTTAATTTACAGTCCATGGTTCCCTTTAGATAACGAACAACCCTCTTAACTCCAGCCCAATCATGCTCAGTGGGACAACTTACTTTCCTACTTAGGATCCCCACTGCACTTGCCAGGTCAGGTCTGCATGTGGTAACCAAATACAAAAGTTTGCCGACCGCTGACCTGTATTGCGTGTTGTTTGGCAGCAACTTCGAACCTTGTTGATTCTTCAAGAAGTCTGTGGCCATCGGTGTCGCAACTGGGTGTGCGTCCTGCATCTGCATGCTTTCAATCAGTTCAGTTATCTTTTGCCTTTGGCTGAGTAAGAACGATCCATCCTCTTCTCTCTCAACTTGAATTCCCAAGTAGTATTTCACTTTTCCAAGTTCCTTGACCTCTACTTCCCTGTTGAGGTGTTTGACTATGTCTTTATAGTCTTTCTCATTTGACGTAGAAATTAAAAGGTCGTCAACAAAGGCTAAAATGTACGAAAACTGTCCATTCCTTTGTTTGGTGTACAAGCACTTATCAGCAGTCCCTTGCTTGTACCCAAGCTGCACCAGCATCTCATGGAGTTTCTGGTTCCAAGCCCTCGCTGCTTGCTTCAAACCATAAAGTCCTTTCTGCAGCTTGCACACTAGATGTGCCTCATTTGGTTTAATGAAACCTTTGGGCTGCTTCATATAAATCTGCTCAGAAATTTCGCCGTGAAGAAAGGCTGTCGCAATGTCAATATGGTAAACTGACATTTGCTTAGATGCTGCAATACTTAAAAGTAGTCTGACACTGCTGTATCGAACTGTCGGTGCAAACACTTGATCGTAATCCTCTCCATACTTCTGGGAAAAACCTTGTGCCACAAGCCTAGCTTTGTAGCGTTGCACCTCCCCTTCTGAACCCTTTTTAACCTTGAACACCCATTTACTTCCAATTGCTTCCTTACCAGGAGGTAGTTCTGTGAGTGTCCAGGTCCTGTTCCGATGAAGTGCATCTATCTCCTCCTGAGCAGCTTTCCTCCAGAGACTGGCTTCATCTGGTGGCATCCTCTCTATCTCTTCCCATTTGGAAGGTTCCTGTGGAGACGCCGACCTTGTAAGGTAGGACAGCCGTAATGGTGGAACACCTCTGTTGGTTCTGGATGAGCGTCTGACCTCTGGTCTTTCGACCGCATCAGCTTCCTCATCCTCCTCCAGCAGTGGCATATCCCCATACAGCTGCTCGTCATCATCTTCGTCTCTGGTGCTGCCAGGGGCCTGGACCTCCACGTCTTCTCGGGTGTCACCTATAGGGGGTGCTACGACACTAGAAGTTGGATTAGTACTTTGTATTGGTTCAAAAGGAAAAATCACAAATTCCTCATCCTGTGGCTCCTTGGAACAATCAATGGCAGTGTCCTTTGTATCAACTTTGCCTTGCTCATCGAAGTAAATTACATGCTGCGAACTTGTCTTGCCAGTTTGCGGATCCAAGACTCTATATCCTTTTCCTCCAGAAGCGTACCCAACTAGGATCCCTGCCTTCGCTCTGGAATCAAGTTTGTGTCTGTGCTCCTTGGGCACATGATAGTAGCACAAACTTCCAAATACACGTATATGTGACAAATTTGGGGCTTTTCCATGCCAAAGTTCAAATGGTGTGCGCTCTGCGCCTTTTGTGGGCAGTCTGTTCTGAAGATAGACTGAGCAACGAGCCGCTTCACCCCACAGCCTGTGTGACAAGTTAGCTTCCTTTAGCATGCACCTTGTCATTTCCAAAATGGATCTAAATTTCCTCTCTGCAATTGAGTTTTGTTGGGGTGTGTAGGCAACTGTGGTCACGTGTGATATGCCTTCTCTAGCCATGACGGCCTGCATCTCATGTGAACAAAATTCCCCACCATTATCGGACATTAAAATGGAAGGGGCTCGCTGGAACTTGTTCTTGACCATGTTAAGATAGTCCCTGAACAATTCCACTGTCTCACTCTTCTCCTTGATAAAGTAGGCTACGCAGAATCTCGAGAAATCGTCCAAAAATATCAAAATATATTTATTACCTCCTAGAGAAGACACATTCATTGGTCCACATAGATCTGTATGGACAATGTCCAATACTTTAGTGCTTCTCTTCTCTGCACAACGTGGGAAAGAAGGTTTAGTTGCTTTCTCACTAACACAAGTTATACATTTTGATGTTGGTGTATTTGTGTTGCTTTGCTTTACCTGCAGACCTCTCACAAGATCACCTTTCTGTAGTTCCAGAATAACGTTGGTGTCTCTGTGTCCAAGTCTCTTGTGCCAGAGTTCCAGACTTCCTTCGTCCTTTTGACTTGGTTGCGCCACCTTTGCAGACTGGTTCTGCTGGTTCTCTGAAACATTAAGCTCATATACACCATCCTTTAGTGTGCCTTGAACATAAACTTCATCATGCTTAGTCACAATACATTGTCCTTTTTCAAATGTAATTTTAAAACCTTTCCTGTCCAAACTGGACACGCTGAGTAAGTTGCAATTAAGCTTTGGTGCAAACTTAACTTCAGTTATCTTAGTATTAATTGTTTCATGATCTACGTTGAATTTCAAATTCACAGTTCCTGAACCAATTGCCTTTACAATGTTGCCATCAGCAATCTCAATTTCAGAGGTTTCATCCCCATTAATCTCATTAAAATACTCCTTTTCATAACAGAAATGAGAACTCGCTCCACTGTCAAGAATCCACTTATTGCGCTTATTTTCACAATCCTGGACAGCTAAACTCCTCTCCTGCATCAACATGGTTTGCTCATGACTCCCCTTCTTAACACCTTGTGGTTTTGAGGGGTGGGATTCAACTTTATCCCCATTTTGACTCTTGCAGTTCCTTGCTATGTGGTTTTTCCCATTGCATTTAAAACAAATTATTTCTCTAGATGTCTGTCTGGACTTTCCAAAATGCTTGGATGCATAGCTGCTATCCTTCCTCCTTGGATTCCTTTCTTGAGAATCAAGGCTATCTCTGCATTCCTCTCTTAAATGGTTGATAAGCTCATTAAAAGTTAAATCCTTTGTGTGATCCATTATACTTTTAAATGGAGCAAACGTAGGTCCCAATGATGCAAGCATAAACGTTACTTTAGTCACATCATCAAAGGCTCTGGGAGTAAGGGCAATTCTTTGAACAATCTCAGAAAAATTCTTAAAATGCTCTGTAAACTCTTCTCTAGAATTCATCTTCAACTTGAGTAACTTATCCAACAAGTATCTATAGGAACTCTCTGTAGATTGTGCATAAATGCGTTCAATGTCCTCTAGGATCTTAGATGCATCATCTTCAAAATTTATCATTGATAGATGCTCATTCCTCAAACTGCTCAAAATTATGTGCTTGGCTTCATCATTTTTAATACTCCAAGCTTCTATCTTAGCTAAAGCTTCTGCATCGGTTCCTGTAGGCTTTTCTTCCTTAATGGCCTGCAGAACACGCCTAGCAGCAAGATAAACTAAAACGCGCTGCTTCCACTGCACAAAATTATTGTCATCCAGCAGCATAAAACTTGGTCTTGCCTCACTATCAAAACTGGAGCTTGCCATCTTAAAACTTCAAAAATTTCCAAAATTCAAAAATCTTTCAAAAATCAAATTCAAAATCTCAAAAATATCTTCACTACCTCTGAGCTTTCTCAGTGCTGTAAACTCTGAGGGAGGGGAGGGGTAGTTAATCCCCCAAGCACACTGCAGAACAAAGAGACCATGTGCTCAACCAGGAAATCCTAACTGGAAAAATCCTACAGAGTTCAAAATCACAATCCAAATCAATCCTTCAAAAATACACAAAATACGCAACTCTGGGCCGCAATAACCCTTTGTGGGAATGTTCAGGAATGTGGATGAGGAGATATTGTTTAATATATCCTATCCCCGCTTGCGCTAGCAAGCACAAAACTTTAGCAGAGTAAAACATTCCCCTTTTGCAAAATACACAGCAGAAGAACGTTTGCGCAGGCTTGATTTAAGCCACTAAAATAAAGTGTATTTTCCTGGTATTTCCCCTTTTTCCCTCTTAAAAGAAAAGACACAACACAATGCTCTTAAAAGTATAAAAGATGTTTACTTACAAGCATCTCGAGGTACAGCACACTCAAGAGGTAGACTTGCTTAGTTAAAAGGTAATATATACATTGTGAAGTTCACTTATAAGAAGTGAGACTCCATCTCATCTCTCTCTCTAGGCTGGAGGCCTTGAGGGAGAGACTCACTAAGATGTGTGTAGTCCAAGAGGTCTGGTCCAAGAAAGGGAAAATGGCTGTTTCCTTCAGGATTTATCTGCCACTTCCTCAACTCATTTGCATGTGAAGGAAGAGGAAACTACGCTTAGTCATATCCTCCTCCTCAGTCCTCCAAGTGGACTATCTAGGGATTGTTGTGACTTGACTGCACTTAACCCTTTGCATCCCACAGTTAGTCTGTGAATATATTTTTGTAATCTTTCTTTCCTATCTTTCTCCCAAGTAGTACAGGACAGCATACACATCTTTATACAATTTTATCCTCAAAATAACCCTTCAAGGTAGGTTTAACTGACACTATAATTGCCTCATGGTTACCCAAGAAGTTTCAAAACTAATTCAAACCTGAGTTTTTTTGTATGTATGTATGTATGTATGTATGTGTGTGTGTGTGTGTATGTGTGTGTGTGTGTGTGTGTGTGTGTGTGTGTGTGTGTGTGTGTGTATATATATCCCTCCAAAAAAGCCCACCTAGATTTCTTCATTATAGGCCCGTCTACATCACACAAGTTAATAACAAAATAGTATGTGTCTGAACTGTTCCTAATGCACACACATGATACTTACAACTCACAGCATAGGAAAAACTATGAAATAAAATAAATTATAATTCCTCAGACTGTATTATTGCTATTTCCCAAGATGCTGAAAAAAACCGGGTATATTTAACTTACCGGTATGTATACTTTTTTCAAATGGCATTCTTCTTCCAGTAGTTCATATACATATTTGGTGATGATCTACAAGAGAAAACATTCATATAATGCTCATTTAAATTGCTCTTTCAAAAATTACAAATTTAAAAAGACAGACAGCTTGCCTCTCTATGCAAAGTATATATTTTTGTCTAGACATACAGTATAACTTTCTGGGATTTCACATTGTGTTGTTGTGTAAATTATTAGCCTGGAAATTAATGATAAAGACCATTTCATATATAATACAAACCCAGAGATACAAGAAAAGCATTTGCTAAGAACTACTTTCAAATCAGCTCCAATAAGCAACTCTCTTAAAACAATCTCCCTTTGTCACTGCACATCCAGTTCATGAGCCACACTGACAGCAGATCTTTATTCACCCTTTATTCACTGAACAGAGAAGGAACAGGTCAAAGGTGGCCTAAACAGAAAAAGAGATTTACCCTGCTTTCTCTTAGTGGAAAGGGGAGAATGACTGACTTTGTATTTTCTGAGGGGAGCACAAGATGAAGTTAAGCAAGTTCTTTTAAAGATTTGTTAAGAAGTTTGTTTCGGTCACAAATACCCAAATTTACAGAACAGATATGATACTTTTTGAGCACTACCTCGAGAGACTGTAAGCAAATGCAGAAGATAAAAATGTTCCAATATGATATGACTAGATTTTGTTCATTGAAACAGAAGCTAGCAAATGAAGTTCAATAAACCCACCTTGCCTACCTTTCTAAACACATTTTATTAGAATTGCTGCATTAAAATTATTGAGAATCACACCCAAGAAGCCCAGGTTCAGATTTTATATGCAAGATGTACGGAACAAAACTGAATTCCCAGATAATATCTATAATATACTCAATAAAGGATTCTAAATGCCTTAAACAGAGATCTCTAAAATCTAGGTTACTAAATCTAATTATAGCATAGATAAGCTCCTTAATCTATGGAGGAAAATACAGTGAAAGCATTATGGACCAGTAAAATCCGTAAGATTTTCTTTTTAAAAAACCCACTTACTTTAAAATTGCAAAGGGAACCTAACAAATCAAGTTCCCAAGTAATTACAACTGAAAATTAAACCAAGGGCATCAAATCCGAACACAGTACACTCCTCAGGTGTTATACCAAAACAGCTGAACTTTTAAAGCACTATCATTTGAAAAAGAAAAAAAAAGATTAGATTTTCCTAGCACCAGCTCATAAGCCCCAATTATTATTGTTATTATTTTCATTTATGAATCACGTTCCATGAGTAATTTACAATATCCTGAAGCAATTTGCAATACCGCTGTCCCAATGGGGGTGGCCAAGTAGACTAGTGGGCTAAGTTCCAGATCAAGGTGACAAATTGTTACCCTACAGACATTTCTACACACATTTCTTTGAAGAAAAAAATACATGTTCAGGATTGCAGCCCAAGAATATATAACAAGCCATTGTTACCTTTTGCAAATAATTCATGCAAATTAGATTACAAAAGCTTCACAGTATTAGTAGACAGATCAGTCTTTCAGTCTCTACAGCAAATCTGAACAAGAATTTGACTGTGAGCAGTGAGTTGATTTAAGACATGTTTATCCCAAAGCAGCATGTTAGAAACATGCAACCGATGTAATTTTACCCCTAGGGCCTAACTGTTTATGGTTCAATGAAATCATCTTTCACTTTCTGGGAACAGCAAAGCAGTTATATTTCTACAGTTTCATAAGTTGAGATTGAAGAGTCACTGAAGCGAACACAACAATAATAAAGTGCTCAAAATAATGTTTGTAGAAACGGCACACAAAATGGTATCTACCTTGTGGTGGAAGGAAAAAAAACAGTTCTGGTTGCCTCACCTCAAATGGGATACTGTGGAGTTAGAAAAGGTTTAAAAAAGGCTACCCAAATGATAAAGGGGATGGAGCAACTCCTCTCTGATGAAAGGCTGCAGCATTTGGGACTTTTTAGTTTAGAGAAAAGGTGAGTAAGAGGTGACATGACAAAAACTTATAAAATTATGCATGGCATGGAGAAAGTGGATAGTGAAAGTTTTTCTCCCTCTTAAAACACTAGAATTTATGGACCTACAATGAAGCTTAATTTTAAAAGATTCAGGAGAGATAAAATAATAAAATTACCACAGTGCATAGTTAAACTACAGAACTAGTTTCTGCAGGAAGCAGTGGTGCCCACCAACTTGGAAGATTTTTAAAAAGGGTTAGACACATTCACTACTAGCCATGATAGCTATAACCTACATCCATTGTCAGAGGTGGTATGCCTCTAAATGCTAACTGCTTGGAATTATAGATGAACAGAGGACTATTACACTCATATCCTGCTTGCAGATTCCCCATAAGCATCAGGTTCGCCACTGTCAGAACATGATGATGTACTAGAGGGGCCACTGGCCTAAGCTAGCAGGCTCTTCTTAAGTTCTTAAGTTGCCCAGTAGGTGCCCTAGTCATAGCATCTTCCATCTGCTGTCAACCTAAAAAGAGGAAACACCTCTTTTTCCTCTTCACCAGAACTAGCCTAGGAGCTATGCCTGGAGAGGTCACTTCAGTGCTGCTAATGCAACAAAAACAACGCAGGAGGCAGCAGTTACAAGCTACCAGTCTCTGCAGCCACAGCAGGTGATGTGATTCTCCGGTGGCTTGACTTCACCCCTGGAAGTGCACTCCACTGTCTCCCAAGACAGAAGGATGCAAACTCTAACTCTATCCTTAAGGATCAAAACAAGTTAAAAGAACAACTTTACCAACACAGAATAAACCATTCATCAAATTCACTGAGGTTTATCCACCCTCACCTGGCATAAGCCTGACACCCAAAGGTCAGCTAAAACGCATAGTGTTGAATCCAAAGTAGTATTATGTCACCGTCCAGTCAGTGCAATGATTTCCTCTAATACAACGGGAATTGTGCCCTCCTCCTTTCCCACACACCCCCTAAACATCTTATAGGGGTTCTAGCAATGTTTTGGAGCAGATGTGGGTAGTATGCAGTGCACCTATAGGGAAAGGAGAGGGGGGAGTCCTGTTGCACAAGCAGAAGTCCTTGCACTAACAGGATGCATTAGTTGAAAGTTACCCTGCACAATTAGGCAGCAGCCACCTCTGCTATCCAAGCCTGAGCACTTTCTATGGATCCAAGTGATTTTAATTAGGCATGTGATCTGTACAGTATGTTAGAAGTAAACTGCTTAGAGCCCCTAATATGGTCATTAACCCAATTAGATTTAAAGCTTCAGCATTATATAGACTATAATAATAAAATACTTAAGTATTTTCTCCTTTGGGAAGAGGGGTGGAACCTAAACTGAACGTAGCAGTAGCAGCAGCAGCAGCAGCAGCAGCAGTACAGGTATAAACAGAAACATGCTTTTTCGGTGCTTAAAAACAAAACAAATGAATTTATGGCATACAACTGTCAACTTGTTATTTTTTCTACTTTACTGTGTCAGTGTATGGTACTTGGCAAAAAATGCAGAATGAGTATCATTAGACTGCCCCGCGCCAGTCTCAAGTGGTAAAGCTGACCAGAGGCTTGATACTGCTGTTGCTGTATGCTTGGGTTGAATGAGCTTTATTTTGATCCTGAAATGACAAACCTGCCAGTAAGTAACAAGAAGAACAAAAAGCTTCTTTGGCATACAACACGTGGACTCAGTCTTACTACGCACTGTGGCCAATGAAAATCTATCCTAAAATATCTTAAAATATGGTTTGACATAGGCTTTTCTCAACTAATCATAATGTTATCTATGGTTTGTCCAGATTCAAACAACACAGCATTCTGCAGTT
This sequence comes from Zootoca vivipara, assembly GCF_965207765.1. Classification (NCBI taxonomy): domain Eukaryota; kingdom Metazoa; phylum Chordata; class Lepidosauria; order Squamata; family Lacertidae; genus Zootoca; species Zootoca vivipara. The sequence continues at coordinate 26,874,035 of NC_142593.1, read as the reverse complement.
AATCTAAAATGGAAGGAAAAGTTTTGAAACTCTTCTTTGTGGCAACACCAAAGGTGGAGGGCAGACCCTACAAGTGTCCCTATTTTCCAGGGCCAGTCTTGGATTTACAGAAGCCATCCCAGTTTCTGATTTGATCCTGCTTTTCCTTAGGACATCCCTATTTTCTTCGGAGAAGTGTTGGGGGGTATGGGAGGGGGAGCACATGAAGGCAAGGCTCACTGCAGCTCATTCTTCTAACACAAAACTATCGGTTTGTATTACATTCAAACCTTTCCTGTGTCCTATTATTGAGATTGCCATACATTCCCTCATGCCATTTTAATCTCACTGGCTGCGGTTTTGTTGAGTCAGTGAAATATACAGCATAGTGACACTAGGATATCCCTGGCCTAGAGTGGGGAGAAAAGCTGAAATGGGGATGCTTCTTTTCAGTGACAGTCTCTTGTTTTTCATTATGTGTAGTTCAACCATCTCACTCAAGGTGATAAAATATGCTCTCATCTTACAAGCAGTACTATCAAGATATTTTATGCAAACATATTCTACAATATCATCTTAATTGGATCCAGTATATTTTATTTCCGTCAGGCCTCCTTATATAGTAACTATTTTGAAAAAATAAACGTCAAACAGTACAAGAACCCCAGCAAAGCTTTGAGTAGCCAAACTCAAGCACACTTTTTCCTTCCAACCACTCTGTCACCCCCATTCCACAGCTAGCTCTGTACCATCTGCAGCCAGATGCCTCTGCTCCCAGGCAATCCTAGAGCTATGTAAGCTTCAGCTGCTGCTACAGCAATAGTGCCTTATTTAAATTGTTAATTTTTTAGCAAGCTACTAAATTATGCTGAATAATACATAACAGAGTTTGAAACCTGTAGTTTTGAAAATCTTATAGCTCACTCACATGCTAACAAATTTAATGAGATAAACAAGAGGCACATCCATACTCCAAAGCTAAGTTTAGTACCTAATCTCAGAGACCCATTGTAAACAATACACTTGGGTCTAGCATCCCAGAGGCACAACAATATTTTAAAAAGCAAGGTATTATGCATCTTGAATGTAAATGTTACTGTCCATTCTTCTGAAAAATATACCTCCATCTGTGCTTTCTTGGCATGGTTCCCTGGAAGCAGGAGAGAAATACTTGGCACGGATTAATGTCATTATGCCATTTTAAGTCATATATATGCTTCTGCTTGTGGACTAATTTTCATCCTCCCCACCTTGCTTCGCCTCTCTTTTAAGATAGTTACAATTTACACTATTTAATGTTTATTGGCATCTCAGTTAATAGTCATTACAGGATACTAAAATGAAATCACAGGGCATCTTATTATATACACGATCTTAGGTCCCAAACATGCCACTGAAGAGTCAACATGTGTCTGCCAATGCCTTTCTAGTGCACACAAAAGGACCCAAACTGACTGAAACAAAAATTGGACAACTGGAAACTTTTCTTTCTTCTCTATGTGCTCCTTGCTCTCTGGCCTGTGCATAAGGTTTAAATGTGCCCCCTATCTCCTCTGATTGGACATCCTCCTTTCCCTTCTCAATAGCTATACAGACAAGGAGAGGCATGGGGGGCATGGGGGCCAGCATACCACAGAACCTCATGATTTCTAAAAGGCATGGCCTCCAAACAATTATTAAATTAAAGCTGACATTGCTTTCTGTCAATTGCACTAGTATAAAAACCATTTTCAGTGCTTCCCAGAACGCCACAACAGAAAAATATGGATCCAAGGCACAGATCCTCATGATTGTTAAAAGGAATTCCCTGAAAACAACCATCAAATAACTGATCACTGTGTCCATACAGATCAAGATGCATGAGGATGTGTGCTGAGTTCCATGTTTTTATGCCATAATGGGTCCAGTAAGCACCAGATTGATGTATATAGATTACCGTATTTTTGTGTATAAGGCTGGATTTTTTTACCCAAAAATTTGGTTTAAAATTGGGTCTCGTCCTATACATGGATAGTGCTGAGGGGGTGTTTTCTTAATTTAAGGTAAAGAAAGGTAAAGAGACCCCTGACCATCAGGTCCAGTCTTAATTTGGAGTCCCCCAAAATAGGGGGCGTCTTATACTTCGGGGTGTCTTATACATGGAAAAATACGGTATATTGTAAAATTCACCAATGTCAGCTTTAATTTATTATTGGTTTGGGGAAGATTCACTACACAGTCATTGGTTTGATGATTTACTCCAAAGAAGAAGAAAAAGAAGAAGAAGAGGAGGAGGAGGAGGAGTTTGGATTTGATATCCCGCTTTATCATTACCCTAAGGAATCTCAAAGCAGCTAAAAATCTCCTTTCTCTTCCTCCCCCACAACAAACACTCTGTGAGGTGAGTGAGACTGAGAGACTTCAGAGAAGTGTGGCTAGCCCAAGATCACCCAGCAGCTGCATGTGGAGGAGTGGGGACACCAAGCCGGTTCCCCAGATTAGTCTACCGCTCTTAACAACTACACCACACTGGCTCTCACACCAACTGACTCTCCATGTATTCTACTATGGTATGCTTCCTGTTCCATTCTCCATGGCAGCCACTTTGTGATTGGCGCCTACAGCACAATCAAAATTCTGCATGTGCCAACCCAAATGGGATCTATCAATGGCTCAGTAAGAGTCAATTTTCTTTCACTCATATATACCTCCAAATAATTATGAAGACTGCAATGCCTGTATAATTTTTTTTGTTTAAAATTTGAGCCTTCAAATATTTACAGCCAGTGTGTGTGTGTGTGTGTGTGTGAGAGAGAGAGAGAGAGAGAGAGAGAGAGAGAGAGAGAGAGAGAGAGATTTCAGTCAAATGATCTCTTAGGGGTGGCCCAATTCTCTGTTAACCAACTAGCCGAAGCCAATATATGAACACATTGAGCATCCCACACTCACTCTCATGCATACAGATAGACCTTTCTTCCCAGGATGATGGTGTGATAGGAAGGAAAATCAGTCTCTGTCTCTCTGCTCTTCAGAGTTTGATTTCTTCCCATTATATCATGGAGAAGAGTTTGGATTTGATATCCCGCCTTATCACAACCCGAAGGAGTCTCAAAGCGGCTAACAATCTCCTTCCCCCCCCCCACAACAGACACCCTGTGAGGTGGGTGGGGCTGAGAGACGTCAGAGAAGTGTGACTAGCCCAAGGTCACCCAGCAGCTGCATGTGGAGGAGCGGGGACGCGAACCCGGTTCCCCAGATTACGAGTCTACCGCTCTTAACCACTACACCACACTGGCTCGCACTGGAGCTGGGAGAAGAAGGTGGAAGTAGAGAGGAAGATACTATGGCCTTCAGCTGATCTTTTAAAGCCACCTCTTCTAGCTCTTGCATACCACCAGTGCTAAGAGCTCACAGTGTTCTAGAAACAGAAAGAACTAGTTCCTATTTCCAGAGTGCTCCTACCTGCTAGCAATGGCAATATGCAAAAGGAAAAGATGCCTTGTTCAGCACCATTGCCAGCAATTTTGCTGGTGGCTGAACTACCTAAAATGGCTTAGTGGGGCATGGGTTCTCCATCCCTACAATAAATGACAGAAGATAGTGGATTTCCACACACCTAGTCTTTAAGCAAGGGGAATCCCGCCCCCAACACACACACATCTAAGAAGACAACTGGGAACAACCAGAAATATCTTACATCTAGTTACAATCTGCTGGAAATCAAGGTTATATGTAAGAGACTTGTACAGTATTGCAGTCTATTATCAAATACTTTTCCATTTAAACATTGATGATATGTGGAAGCTGCTCTATTCATCAAATTATTGTGTGAAGAAGCTCACTATATGTTGACAATTTTCACCATGCCACCAAGCACCTTTCACAATTTCTGATAGATTAGTAAAAAGATTGCTTTTTTACACACATGGGAAATGGCCTCTGTGCATTTGTAATGTCACCATAATGTCTTAAATATGCCATAAAACTTTTTCTGTTCTTCAGGCACTTTAAATAGCAAGTAGACTGCTGTTACTGTTTAATTAAGGGCTCCCAGGTTAGCTGCACAATGCTTTGTTTTGTAAAAAGATCCAGATTCCATGATCAGAAAGTGAATGATGTAAAATAATCTGTTGAATGGTCCTAGGCAACACAAGTATTTCCCAAAACTTTGTTTCATTATCGGCTTGCAATTTAAATGTACATGCATAAATACATTTGATTGTAATCCTGACTGCTAATAATCCAAGCTTCTCATATAACCACTTCTAAATGCACTACAGTGGTACCCCACAAAACGAATGCCTCGCACAACGAAAAACTCGCGAGACGAAAGCGTTTTGCGATGTTTTTGGTGACTTGCAAGACAAAGTTTTCTATGGCCGTGCTTTGCAAGTTTTTCGGCGGGGTTTTTTTTTTGCCGCAGCAAACTGCGCTTCACAAGACAAAATTATCACAAGACGAAGCGACTCGCAGAACGAATTACTTTCGTCTTGCGAGGCACCACTGTATTTTCAGAGATTCTACAATACTGCAGAAATTTAACATATTGAAAATTGTAAGCCCAACCGAGCAGCAGTATAGGGTTGTCATACATCCAGAATTTCCAGGACATAGCTGGAAATTCAACATCCAGGCAGAAATCACTGAAATGTATTTTTCATTAAAAATAGCTCAAAAACTTTTTTTGTCCAGACTTTCCTTTTTGAAATATGGCAACCCTAAATAATAATATTTTAATACTATTAATACTATTAAAATAAGTGTTCTAACTCCTTAGGAGAAAAGCAATGACAAACCTAGACAGCATCTTAAAAAGCAGACATCACCTTGCCGACAAAGGTCTGTATAGTTAAAACTATGGTTTTCCCAGTACCGTGTTTCCCCCTTTTTAAGCCGTAGTCATAAAATAAGCCAGGGCAGGATTTTAAAACTTTGTAAAATATAAGACATACCCCGAAAATAAGCCATAGGTCTACCTGCAGTGCCGCGCCGGATCGAGGAGGTTCTTCTATCCTACTGCCTTTTAGACTGTGGCCTGCTGGCAGCCTGCCGGGTCAGCACCGATCAGCGTCACGCTGAGCACTGGATCGAGGAAGCGGCCTGCAGGGTCGGCGCCCAGCAGCGCCGCACGGAACATCACCTCCTCTATCCAGCACGGCGCTGCTGGACGCTGACTCTGCAGACCCGATCGAGAAGGCGGCCTGCTGGATTGAGGAGGTGGTGTTCCGTGTGACGTTGCTGGGCGCTGCCCCTGCAGGCCGCTTCCTCAATCCAGTGCTCAGCGCGGCGCTGATTGGCGCCGACCCGGCAGGCCGCCGGATCAAGGAAGGTGCGCCGCCGGGGCGACTGGCGGTGGCGGGAGCCCTGCTGCCGTAATATTGTGGGCCGCATGGCCCGAGGCAGAGTGGCAGCGGGAGGCAGAGCGGTGGCGGGGTGACTGACGGCGGCGGGAGCCGCGCCGCCGGAAGCCGCGCCGCCGGAACGTTGTGGCCTGAGGCAGAGCGGTGGCCAGAGGCCCGCTGGCCCTTCCGCACCGCCGACGTGACGGGCGGCGGCGGGAGCCCTGCTGGCCCCGTCCGCCTTCTGTGCGCAACAAAAAAGTGAGCCAAAACCTGGCGCGCAGCTCAAGCACGGGACGAGGGGCACGATGAAGCAGCCCCACCCCACCCCCTGCAGAGTCTCCGGAGTCAGATCCCTCGGCAGGATCACTTCCCGCCCCCACTGCTTAGAAGGAGCTGCCGGTGGAGCGCAGGGAACCTGGAGGGGTGGCGAGGAGGGCAACCTGCCCGTCTGCCTGCCTCCCTCTCTTAACTGTTGTAACTTGGCAAAGAGGTTTCCCACCTCATCGTCATTGCAGGCAGGCAGCCACTTTAGAGGGGAGGAGCACGAGGAAGCGGGGAGGGGGGAGTTAATTAATGTTCAGAGAGTTAGCTTGGGAAGGGGACAAAGGGAAGGCTTTACAAGCGTCGCGAACGGGGAGATATTCTATTTGGAAGAGGAATCCGTCCTCTCGCTTTTTTTTCAGCAAGGCGTCCCAATGCAACGGCTTGAGTATCTCCTCTTTTACGTTGCAATCTGTGCCAACTTTTGCAACTGATAGGGCTCCATTGCCGGCACCCAGAGCGGATCTATCTATAGACAGTTCTTGCTTCATAAAACCCAAGTCTTGTAGTGCCGTAAATAAAAAAATAAGACATCCCCTGAAAATAAGACACCGTGTGGTTTTTTGAGGAAAAAAAGTTATAAGACGGTGTCTTAAAAAAGGGGAAACACGGTAGTGATGTATGGAAGTGAGAGCTGGACCATAAAGAAGGCTGATCGCCAAAGAATTGATGCTTTTGAATTATGGTGCTGGAGGAGACTCTTGAGAGTCCCATGGACTGCAAGAAGATCAAACCTATCCATTCTGAAGGAAATCAGCCCTGAGTGCTCACTGAAAGGACAGATCGTGAAGCTGTGGCTCCAATACTTTGGCCACCTCATGAGAAGAGAAGACTCCCTGGAAAAGACCCTGATGTTGGGAAAGATTGAGGGCACAAGGAGAAGGGGACGACAGAGGACGAGATGGTTGGACAGTGTTCTTGAAGCTACCAACATGAGTCTGACCAAACTGCGGGAGGCAGTGGAAGATGCCAGGCACTCCTGCCTGGCCTGCTCTGGTCCATGAGGTCACAAAGAGTCAGAAACGACTAAACAACAACAACCCCGAATATTGGCTTAGTCAATAAATGGTCAAACTAAGAAAACACTGAACATAAGAAATTGAACATGTAAATGTATCAAAGCTGTATGAGAGAACTCTCTGGAATAAGAAATTGAGCATTGTGGCCTAAGCCAAGATAAGAGGTTTCATATGAATTTGAATGTATTAAACATTACAGAAAGCAGAAAGAGAAATTACTGAAGAAGCCCGAAACTCTTCATGGGCGAAACAGGTGACAAACACCGGCAGCCTGTCTAATCTGTGTGCACTCCGGTTGATACTTCGTTCAACCTGTTGCTACTTTGCTGACCGCTACAGGAGCCTGACAAACAGAGCCTCAAAGACCATAAAGACTGGTTTCGCCTTTTGGTATTTATTTATTTGTATATGTTATCTGGTTTTGGCTTCTGTTTCAGCGTTTGTATATTGTTCTCTTTTTGTACTAGTAATACTTGATTTAATCTTGTGCCCCTGCGTGCTGCTTGTATTGTATTGGACTTTTGAAGAAATTGGCAGCATTAGCCCATTATTTTAGTATAGGCACTCCTGCCTGGCATGCTCTAGTCCATGAGGTCACAAAGAGTCGGACACGACTAAACAACAACAACAACGACCCCTTGCCTAATGTATTCAAGCATTTAATGTATGCTTTTTAACAAACATAGCACACTAAATACAGGGCCTCTGCTAGTCCTCTCAAATTTTGGATGAAGGTGCAAAAGCAAATTTAATCAGAGAATACACAGACACAGAAAGGTTCAGAAGTTTCAAACATCATTCATGAGACATGAGATCAAGCCAAGGAAAAACAAAACAAAACAAAACAGAAACTTGGCAACATCTTGCTATCCTGGATCTTGAACTATAGGTTTTCTTGCTACACCTTTTGTATAGCAGGAAGTCTGATACATTTTTTTAAATAAAATAATAAAAAAGATAAAATGAAAGTTAGTTTTTTGAAAATCCTGAGAAAATACTACCTGTATAACATGTTGCTCAAAATACAACAAATGCTCTGTTATAAAAATCTGTGGTTAATTATGTATGTCAGTGAAAAACTACACAAAGCAAGCAGCATGCTATCCAAGAGGAATTAAATTTTGAACAGAAAAAAATAAATTATGAAAATATTATTAGTTCACAAGAAAACTTAGTATTCAGTGATTATTGTATGTGTTTACTGTTCATTTGTTAGGAATTCTACACAAATAGGACTTAGGAATAGCTGCAAGGTATCATACTGGCATGGACAACTCCACCTTATACATACTTTGTAGGTACCTTGGTGCAAGCATTTAGAGCGGGACAGCTATTTTTCCCATGGGTCAGTTTACCTCTGCTTACAAGGCCATTTATTTCCATCTTTTCCTTCAATTTAAAATACAGTGGAACCTCAGTTCCCAAACACCTCTGTTGTGGTACGTTTCGGTTCTCAAATGCTGAAAACCGGGAAGTAAATGCTTCCGTTTTCAAACATTTTTCGGGACCTGAACATGCAACACGGCTTCCACTGAGTGCAAGAAGCTCTTGCAACCAAGGGGAAGCTGCGGCTTGGTTTTCGAAAGTTTCAGAAGCTGAACGGGCTTCCGGAACTGATTTCGTTCGAGAACCAAGGTACCACTATACTGAACTTTCCCCTCTCACTCATTTAACCAAGTACAATGTTAATATGCTACACAACAAACATAAACACAGCTGTATATTGCTTGTATATAATATATACCTCTCCAAGAGCTTCATAGCGCTTTTGGTTCCATCTGTGCAAATCTTCACGGTAGTTAAAAACAAATGGCTCTCCCGTTTTTATATGTCTTAACTGTCCTTCTACAAAAGAAACAATATTAGATTTAGAACATGAGCTTTAGAAGTGGAGAGAATAGTTCACTGTGGGAAAATAAAACTGTTCACTGTGTAGGAAGTATTCATGGGTTGAATGCTGAAAACTATTAGCAAAAAGACTTCCCCATCTCCTCCTCTTCTAGAAAAGCCACTCCTGATAGCTGGAGGACCTTTCAGAAGGACCTGGGATGGGACATGAGTGAGTGCTGGGCAAAGGGTAATCAGGAAAATCTGACAAAACAACCTTGCAGAATACAGGTTGAGAAGCTGAAGAGGGTATGAAACTCCCTACGGTGAGCATCCTTCCAATTCTCAGAATCTAATTCCATGAGGACATTCAAAGAAAATGGGCAATACTATAATAAGCACACAATTCTAGATTAGATTCAGAGCAGGTATAGGAAGACCCAGAGAAAATTAAATGCTTTACAAAAATAAAAATAAAAATGCAGCATATTTCCCCAAAGTTGAATTTCACATATAAGATTTAATAATTAAGGAAGCCATCCTGATCCAAATCTGAATACCATGCTAATATTGAACACTATGGATCTCAGACTATAGGGCAATGTTCACAATGCTATTGTATCAATTAGCAATGTGCATAAAGGTAAAGGGACCCCTGACCATTAGGTCCAGTCGTGTCCGACTCTGGGGTTGTGCGCTCATCTCGTATTATTGGCCGAGGGAGCCGGCGTATAGCTTCCAGGTCATGTGGCCAGCATGACAAAGCCACTTCTGGCAAACCAGAGCAGCACACAGAAATGCCGTTTACCTTCCCGCTGTAGCGGATCCTATTTATCTACTTGCATTTTGACGTGCTTTCGAACTGCTAGGTTGACAGGAGCTGGGACCAAGCAACAGGAGCTCACCCCATCGCGGGGATTCGAACCGCCGACCTTCTGATAGGCAAGCCCTAGGTTCTGTGGTTTAACCCACAACGCCACCCATGTCCCATATCAATTAGCAATGTGCATAGCATATACTAATGTTTTCCTACATCTTTGTATCTTGAAAAAAAGTGTGAAGCAGCTAGGCAAAAAAGTCACTTAACTGACACGCTGCATTTAAATGGGAAAACAAGTACAGGTGGAATATAAGAAGTCTCATAATATGGGAATACTATAATTACATTAGCTTTGTGCAAATCATAACTATTTTCATGCATTACTGTTCTCTTCAGATGGTACCTAATTACTGATAATATCAAAGTAGGTTAATACATGACAAGATAAGTTCAAGGATCAAAGGAAATGCAAAAATAGTAGAGAGCAGAAATGCTAGAAACTGCCAAATGTTTTCTCTGAAAAAACATTTTAGTCACAATGAATTTTTTTTTGGGGGGGGGAGATCATTAAAAGAGTATCTAAGACTTATTTCTTCAATATCCTGAAATATCTGAATGTAAAAGCAGGGTTTAAATTACTAGAAATTATCTTAATGGGAAAGATAAAGGTTAATTATATTTTTTTCTTTGCCCCAGCAAAGACAGTTTTGTACATGAAAGTCTTTTTTATTATTTGCTTGGAAAAGTCTTGAAGCCTCAAAATAAGTGAGAACTTTCTGTTATCTGCAGTATCTCTGCCTCTGAATATACTAATTACTAGTGTGAATAGCTAGAAATCAAAGCAGTTTTCTTTCTCAGCCCTGTCATTACCTCAGTTTCAATGTACTGTTCCCAATTAGTAACCTCCAGGGGGAATGATCCTCCCCAACTTCACATCCAATATCTCAGGTCCCATTATCCCTTTCTTCATGGCATAACCATACTCTATGCTTTGTCCAAGGCTTCTAATATTTAAAAATTTTAAATGCTCAGTTTCTATGCTCATTTTTAAGGCTGGTTATTGGTGAAGTTCCTCTCTCCCTAAGGAAATCACAGCATATTGTCTAGTAAGAATTGTAGTGTGTTTTCAAGTTCTCTTAAGTGTCATTGAAACATCACCTACTAAAATTTTATTATTGCTTTGCGAATCAGAATAAGACACACCCCCTTTCCTCCAAATACAGAAACATAATCAATAGTCAAAATGCATTAGTGCACACATGAAAAATCCAGCCAAACATGCCAATTTGATGGCAGTAGGAACAGGGATGTGTTCATGTGACCTTAACAATTCTACTCAAAGTCTATATCATACATTCATATTCAGATTTCGAGTCATCTTAGCAATCAGACCTACACTATTAAATGTGCACTCTAGAAAGGAAACAGTAGAGATTGTACTGCTCTAAAAATAAGAAGCTGAAAAGTAAAAGTTGAACCACTCCTTTCAAATAGCATCACTTTCATGACACTTTTAGTTTCTAAGTATCTTCCTATGAAAGTCATCAGGGTATTAAAAAGCTAAGTGTTGCATAAATGACTACATTTAAAGAAAAGCTTTTCCCCATAAAATTGGACGGTATGAGACAGTATTAAGAAGCTCAAGGTTTTGGATTGTTTTCTTATTCGGAATATGGGAACTACTTCATGTCAGCTTTCCTCTTGGAACTTGCTTACTGCATCAAATCTCAAGACCTGGACCAGATGCAATACCAGAGATTAAAAATAAATATATACAGAAGTGCTTTTAAACTAGCTTAAGGACAGGACAGTACAGGCTTAAGACAGGCCTCTTTGGTATACATAGCCTTAGAAAGTATGCAGTGTCTCCTAGTATGGTAGGAAATGAAGAAGGGGCTTTTTCTGCCAAGGCCAGAGCTTCACAGGCTTACCCTTTTAGGGCTTGTCTGACTGAGACTTTAGTCTCCTGATTAACTGACCATTAGGAATCCAAAAAAGCCCATTAGGACATCTGCTTAACAACCTATTAAGTCTAAGATAAGTTACACAGAAGGCAGAAGACTCTTTTTATAGGGTGGTAAGAGTCTTTTGGATTAGTTCAGTGACTATACAATTCTCCCAGGCTTAAGGCTGAGGAACTTTCCTGAGCCAGGCCCTTGGGCTAGCTAGCATGGACTGCACAATTCCACTTCAAAGTTGGGCAACTTATGGCTGACAACATCAAAGCCTTAATCAGTTTCCTAAACAAAAGCAATTAAAAAGTTTTTTAAATTCATGAAACAGTTCTTGGGTGTGTTTTGTACTTTTAAATGTAAATTTAAACCATGGACGAATTATAAACTTGTTGAACATGACCACACAACAGCTCAATTTAAGCAGCAGAAAAATAATTGAACCCTTGCAAGACTACATGCGTAAAGTCTAAGGTGACAATCTTGCCTTTTACAGTGTTCCAAAAATCTGGCTTCCACATGAGATCTAATACAAAGTATGATGAAAACCACTTAAGATTTTGCCTCTAGGGGCAACTCTGAGACTTGCATGCTTTGTATTCTTAAAGAGTAAGCAGCAGCATAAATTGCCATTACTCCAACCATCTTCTAATAGCACAGGAATTTTGTTGCAAACAAAAAACTCTCTTAACTTGTGGAATGCTCTCCCCAGGGAGGTTCAGCTGGTGCCTTCATTATACACCTTTAGACACCAAGCAAAAATGTTTTTCAACCAGGCCTTTTACTGATTAACATCCTATACCCTTTTAAATGTGTTTGTGGAAGGGTGAGCGGGGGTAGGGTATATTGATTTGTGTTTTTATCTTGTATTTTTATGTTGTGGACCACCCTGAGATCTACAGATAAAGGGCTATATACAAACTTCATAAAATAAACAAATAAACAAACAAATAACTTCCAAAAGCTTCTTCATTTATTTCCATAGAGTGAGCAATTGCATGCATGCAAAGCTAGACATAGGTCAGGTTCATGGCAACTCTGGAAACAATTCTCATTAAAATCAGCAAGAATTGCTATGAGCTATGTATGAGATCATAGCTGCTATGACAGCACAGTATCCTGATTCCAAATATATTGCAAAGTAATACATTACATAGTAAAGGTAAAGGAACCCCTGACCATTAGGTGCAGTTGTGACAGACTCTGGGGTTGCGGCGCTCATCTTGCGTTATTGGCCGAGGGAACCGGTGTACAGCTTCCAAGTCATGTGGCCAGCATGACAAAGCCGCTTCTGGCGAACCAGAGCAGCACACGGAAATACTGTTTACTTTCCCGCTGTAGCGGTACCTATTCATCTACTTGCAATTTGACATGCTTTCGAAATGCTAGGTTGGCAGGAGCGGGGACCAAGCAATGGGAGCTCACCCCGTCGCAGGGATTCGAACCGCCAACCTTCTGATCGGAAAGCCCTAGGCTCTGTGGTTTAACCCACAGCGCCACCCGCACCCCAGGCCATTACATAGTAATATATAGTAAATAAGAATAAGAATAAGAATGATGGTGTTGGATTTGTTATTATTTCGCCCACTATCTTTTCAGCTGCTCTTATTTTAAATGTAAAATAATTCCTTGAGTCCCTGTCATGGAAAAATGTTGGGTATAAATATATAAGAACAACAACAAACACTGAAGTTAAGCAGGCTACCTACAAACTAACATGTTAGAAAAGTGTTTCCCAAAGTGGGCGGTACCACCCCCTGGGGGGCAATGAGATTACTTACGGGGTACTAGTAGGCAAGAGCATGGCAGGGAGGTGCTCGGTGTGCAAATGACTATCAGACTTGGGAAAGTTGATATCACTAGATCAAGTTAATCAATTTTATTGAATTAGAATTTTGAGTAAATGTGAAATTACTTGTTACTGTACAGTACTGCTTTTATTGTGCTATTATCTTTCTTAATGGGTCGTGAAAACCACTATTCTGAATAAGGCTTTTGATGGTGTTTTGTAGGGGGCACTGATGATGAGTTTACAGAACCAAGAGGGCAGTGGCCTGAAAAAGCTTGGGAACCATTGCATTAGAAAAAATTGAATAAAAATTTTCAATGAGGCACTACTACCATTCTGAGCGACTGTGTTCCTATGTTTAGAATGGCCCAAGGAAAGATTACAGCAATATAAAATGTGTTATTTGTGATCAGATGAAAACAGGATGTATTTGAATATGTGAGACTATTACTTTAGTTGCATTGTTTAAAACAGTTGTACAAAGAAATCAGACTCAAACAGCAAGCTATGAATCAAAGTTATGGGGGGAAATATTAATATTCAATCACTTCTAAATGAGTTCTAACAGCATTCATTACTTACTTTCATTAAAAGCATATTCAAATCCTTCAAGTGTATCAGGAAACTCAAGAGGTGGCTCATCTTTTTTCATTAGTTCATCCAAGTCTATTCTAGACAACAAATCTGAAAAAGGGTGGGGAAGAAATTTGTCTTTCTGTAGACTGCAAATTCAGTTAATTACTCACCCTTCTTTTTCAAGTGTCATTTTTTAAAAAAATGTATTCCAGAATACATTGAACAAGTTTTTATTTGGAGTTCAGTACTCCTTTGAATAACATATAATATTAGATTAAGCTGGACAATTATTAATCCATCCCAACAACAGGCTTCTACATACATAGATCATTTGATCATACCAAGAGGAACCAGCAGCAAAGTGTTGCAGTGTATCATCATGCCCAACTTCAGGTTTTCCTCAAAGATCAGTTGTTACCTCCCTCTTCTTTCTCAGTTGACTCATTTTGGCTCCATATCTGTCAACACTCACCAACTAAGTTTGCTATTGGAGGGAGTGATAATTCAAGAGTAACTGAAGCAATGTGAAGGCTATTAGAGACAACAATGAAGTACTTTTGAATAAAACTTACTTAGAAACTGTCCAACTTTTCATTTCTACTATTCTTGTAATTTCAAAATCAAGACAGTACAGTCTTCTACGTTGCCAAAGGGCATATGGTAACACATCAGAAATGTTTTCCGAGGAATCTGTTATTTTGGGGGGGAAGCAGCAGAGGTTTCCTCACTCCTATTTACAGAATGATGCTACCCCAAACTAATCCTTACTGGGCAGAAAAAGGATCAATCACTATAAAATGTTGCTTTGCTGTGGAAAGCACATGGAACATAGTGAATTTATGCCAGTGGAAAGTATTGTTGGCATAACCACTAATCTGGAAGGACGTTGTCAGAGCAAACAGAAACATGTGAAGTTAGTAATGTGATAGTGGGTGATGGCTTAGCTCAGATCTGATCATCAAACCAAGTGTTAGTCCTACACACCAAAACGGCAAAAATACCCAGCCCACTTAGTAAGTAGCAGGTCCACATGAATAATCCAGAGGTCTACATGCTGAACCCATACACTAAGTTATTATTTGCTGTTCTTATAAATAGTGGGCCATAGAAGCATCTAATGTGGGTGGGGACACAGTGAGCTCTTCCTAGGAGTGTGTTTCAGCATTCACTTGGGGAGAAGGCTTTGACCAGGTTGTTGGAAAGCACAGAGCAATTTCTGCAGTCACACTTTGCCTGGTGTCTTCTGTATAGTTGTATTATCAGATATTACCAGTCACAATATTGTGATTGGTAGATGACAGTGGAGTTGCAAAAGATGAGGTTTAAGCAATAGCCAATCACTCTGTACTGTTTTGTTTCTGTTACTTTTGCTTTGCTTTTTGCACCAGTGCTGAAGCATAAAATTTCACATACTGTACACTATGCAATCACAAGTGTGGCTTATTTGTAACTTAAGAAATATTTGGGGCAGGGAAGGAGAGAAAAGCATTTGCTTTTCACTATCGCATGCCAGCATGGCCCACACACTTTTCATTTCCATAGCATATGTAACAGGAAACATGGACCATATTGGTCTCATACTGACTAAAGTAAAATATGTTCAATGTGACTTGGATTCATTGACAAAATGCATCCACAATGACACATACATTGTCAGTATCAGGATGTCCATCCATTTACTCCAGATGTTCATGTACAAGAAATTGGATCCAGAGAACTTTGCTCATGCAAGGGAGGACACATATTCCCACCCCCCTTCTCACATTTCTCCATGCTCACTATTATAATCTGAAACCAGTTTTGTTATGGCATTATTGTAAGCTTAGAGACTCTGGGAGACAGTCAGCTACGTTTTGCTCAGAACAGACCCACTGGAATTAATAAACATGACTATGGTCAATTAGTTTCATTTGGTCTACTCTGAGTAAAACTTAGTTGAATACCACTCATTACTTTTTCAGCAGACATCGGTCTGCAGTATTATTCTGATGTCCACATTAACAAGATGCCACCAAGTGCATCAAGGGTCCCTGCTTCAACCTGGCACCTTGTAGAGATCCCATTTTACCTCTAATATGCCCCAAATACCTCTGTGCCATCTCACTTCACCTCTGGATATGCCTGACTACAATGCACACCACTGAATCTAGGCTCTAAGACAGGCATCCCCAAACTGCGGCCCTCCAGATGTTTTTGCCTACAACTCCCATGATCCCTAGCTAACAGGACCAGTGGTCAGGGATGATGGGAACTGTAGTCCAAAACATCTGGAGGGCTGATGTTTGGGGATGCCTGCTCTAAGAGTTTTGCAGCAATGTGAACTGGGTGTAACAATAAAAAAATTCCTTCAGTAGCACCTTAAAGACCAACTAAGTTTTTATTTTGGTATGAGCTTTCGTGTGCATGCACACTTCTTCTTCACTGTTTTAAAGAAATATTTTACTCATCATTTGGAAAATAGAATATTGTACACAACATTGTATTTTAGTTTCCCCAGATTTTCCAGTTTTTCCATTTCCGGATTTGGCAGGAAAGATTAGGGGGCACGTTGTTCACACCTCTGTATACAGGCAATAGCATTCCCACTGTGTGTATTGGCTTCCTTTTCCAGAGAAAGAAAAAAGAAACCTAGACAGGCAGTGGTAAGAAATGTATAACAGCTGAGAATGTGGGTTGCACTCATTTGCACTTGCTCACCTGTTTCACTAACCACAAAATTATAGTTCATCAGAACAAAGTCTACGGAGTGCCTATGGAGGAGAAGTTCCAAATTAATTTGTACCCTTTAATGCTGTAGTCTTCTCTTTTTCATCAGGACCTCCCTGTTGAAGTTGTGCCATGCTTATCCAAATTCTCAGCCAGATTAAAATAATGGAGGGAACATGCATCAATCTTGGGAGGATGAGCTGAAAAATAAAGTTCAGAATTTGCAGTCAGTTTGGTTCCACTTCAGAATGTGTCCTGAAAATGATCAGCAGTGTTAAACTGTATTTCATTTAATTTATTGTATCTCACCTAAGGTACTCTACCTTGCAGTCTCTAAGATAGCCAAAACAAAAAACAACATAACAATATTTCTGATATGAAACAATCCCCAAGTTAAAACCAATTACAGAAACCATTGCAACAAAAAACACAGTAATAATTCCAACACAGCAAAGCACAAACAGGAAAATGATCAGCCAAAGGCCATTTTCAACAGCCAGGCCTTTACCAGCAGCTTGAAAACATAAGAGTGACAGTACTTGGCGCACATTGTTTGGCAAGGCATTCCACAGGGTTAGAATAACCAAGCTCTGGTTGTCATTATCTGTACCTTTTAAGAGAGAGATCTGAAGAAAGGCCTCAGATGATGATCAAAACATGCTGAAAGTAACATAAGGGAAAAGATGTCCAAGTCCCAAGATGTTTGGCTTTAAATTTTAATACCAGCACCTTGAATTGAACCCCGAAACAAACTACCAGCTAATATAAGTCATAAGAAATCCACTATATGGCAATTAAAGCACCTAGCAACCATCAGTTAACATAGATGTAGCATTTTGTACAAATTGCAATTTCCAAGATAGTCTGTAAATCCAAACTGAAATCAGATAGTCTCACCACCAGCAGTACTTCTGTTTTGTCTGGATTAAGATGCAGCTTACGCCACCTTTTCCAGGCTTTTACATCTACCAACTGCCTCTTTAGAATCAAGTGAAAATTAGAGAGAGAGCTGGGTGTCATAAGCATCATGATGAGATTGTATTCAAATGTCTAGACCTTTTCTTGTAGCATGGGCACAAAATTTAAACTTGACCTTGCCAAACCCCATAAACCAAGGGGAACAGCAGCTGTTCCCCAGCAGCCACCTTCTGAGTCCTATCTGCAGGAATGAGCAGATACACATCAACACTGTACCCCAATTCCCTTCCCTTCAAGATGGTCCAGAAGGATACTGGAGTCAGTTGAAGATTCAAGAGAATAGGGTCACATTTCCCTTATCCATCTCCTGGCACAGAACATAACCAAAGGTGATCAAGAAAGTTTCCATGCCAAACCCAAGTCACAAGCCAGACTGGAAGCAATCTAGATAATCTGTTTTATCCAGAAGCTCTTGGAGCCGCTCCATAAAAGCTAAAATACTTTTTTTTAATTGAGAAAAAGATACAATATTATCTGCAAGCTGAGCTGGATTGCACCTTCCATTGGAACAGAATGTGCCTGTGCTCTAAGAGCAATGTCTTAACCCCAAGCATTCAGAGTAGGAATGAGTGTGATGCCATGCATATATACCGCGGCTTTTTGCCAGCTTCTTCTGTTAAGACTGGAAATATCCAATAAGAATTTCCATTCACAGCCACTTTCTTCTAACCTTATTTTTCAATCTTTTACCCACTCCCACTCTTCCTTGACTCTGTCCATCTCCAGTTCCACAATATCCGTGACACAAAACTGTAGTGATCTCCCATTCTGGTCACAGTTGACTGTGCTAGGCCTCAACACTTGGTTAGCTAAAGCTTGAGATCCTATAGCAGAGCAGGATCATGATAATAGCGTCAGAATTTGCACCCTGGCCTTCCACATTTTTGCCCCAACTATATCAGCTTCTTTTCCAACCTTTAAATTCTTTCTCATTCATCCAATTTGTGGGCCTCCCACAGCACACTTTTCATTGTGTAATTCATACATTAAGTAGACCTACAGGATATTTCTTCTATCTCACCTTTAGGTCCCTAAATTTCAGCCACTAACCACATACCATTTTCCTTCTGGAAACAAAAAACCATTTGTAGCATAAAATGAATTTTGTCCTTGGGGTGTGTGTTTACTACACCAGTCAATGTTAGCAGATTGGGGTAGTAAAACACCCAATTGTTTTGTCATAGGTCAGAGAAAGGTTAACAAAATGTGTTTGTGTGCCAGTAGATTAGAAGAAACCTTATTCCTCTAACCCAGGGCGGTTTTCTTGCAGGTTTCTTAATGGGGTCAGAAAAATACACCACAGAACAGTTAATATTAGCTTGCTTTTATTGCAACTGTGATTTTATATTTTATACTTTTAATTTTATCTTATTAGTCAGTTGACCATTATAAATACCTGACTTGCTTTCAAGTATCTGCACTATTTTAGTTAATATCTTGACATTCCCTCTCAACAGACAGCAGTTAAGCATGTGTACAAACTCTGATATCAAACAATGTAAATGCAATGAACTTGAATGAGGGAGCTTACAAACAGTAGGCAGCAATATATTAAAAGGTAACAGCTGCTAGTAAATACTGATATTAATACCTCAACCTTGCAAATCATTTAATTAATTTTACTGATTTAATGTAGAATGGCCCAGACTATTTTAAATGTTGATCTCTTTTCTTGTGAGTTTTGTGTTTATGCTGCACGCCAGTTTGAAATCTGATATAATAAAGTGTGTGTGTGTATAACCAAAAATAACAATGACCAAGTGCAGCATTTATTTTATGCAAGCGCATGTTTGCCTGAGTAAATATCTCAACCTCAATTTTCTGTGGCAAGTCGAGACATCTGTGAAATATACCCTCATAGCCCTGGCATACAACCCCCCCTACCCCCACCCTTATGTTCTACAGGACTGTTACTTGTTGCTCAGACTCCTGTTTCAAGTCTCTAACCTTCTAAGTCAGCTTTGAAATGTCTCTACATTTCTGGCCACAACCTTTCCAAAAGCTAGCACTCTTTGCCCCCCCCCCCCAAAAGTCAAGACTGTGGGAAACACAAAAGACCTGCAACTCACATGTTGCTAAGCAATACTACATAACCTACCCGAACCAGCTAGAAAATTTTGGACGGAGCTCAAACGACTAATCTAGCAATCAGAACCGTACCAGGTGAACATTTTAATTTTATTTATACTACAATTATCTGTTTTTACATGCAGGCCAAGTTTGGGAAAAGAAGTAAAAGATGACTCAGCATTTACATACTGTCAGGTGAAAAAAAAGGAATTCCCATGGGGGAGGGATATAGTGTGGGGAATCCAGCTGCTGCCTGGTAAAAGTGACAACAGCAAAACATCACAGCGCAGCGAGATCCTGATTGTTATGCATACATTTAAGGCACTGGGCTGAGCAGCAAACACGGACTATATGCCAAATGTGAAGAGGAACACCTATTATAAAAAGAGGCCAGTGACAGGCTCCTGCCACCCCTCCCCCTCCCTCTTCCGGGGGCCAAGGTCCTGGCGATCTTTTTTTTTCTGAGCGACAAGCCCAATTCTCCCCGCCCCTAGAGCAGAGCGCCAGAGCCAGGAAACAACGTGGGCTTGAAAGGAAAAGGGACTCCTGTGATTTCTGACGCGGCGGCCACCTTGTACTTCCTGGTCGCACCAGCCAACCAGGATGAAGAACAAGAGCGAGGGCAGCTACCTCTCAAAGGCAGCGGCGCTCCGCCCGAGGTGGACACGCGAGTCGCCGCCACCTCAGAGGCGGGCAGGGAAGGGAGGACGACGCTGCCCCCGCCGCCTGAGGATACGTCAGTCGCAGCCCGCTCCCTCGGCTGAAGGCCACGCAGCCCGCGGCGGAAGGGAGGCGGCCAGGAGCGGGAAGAAGGCGGCTTCCCCTCCGCCGCCTCCACCCGTCAGTCCTCTCTCTTTCACACACGGACACACGTACAACACCTGAGGGAGGGGGGGTGAGGTGAGACATTCTCCTCAGCGGGGTGGGGGGGGGAGGGAGCGAGGGAAGGGGGCGGCCGTTGGCGCGCGCAAACCTCGGCGCAACGGCTGCAACGTACCTGCTGCAGCCCTTCCCGGTGAAGGGGAGGGTAGGGGGCGTGGCCAAGACTTGTTACCGGGAGACGCGCCGCCGCTTCTCGCCTCACTGTTTTGTTATGGGGGGAGAGGGTGTGTTGTCCCGCCCTCGCTTGCTTTGCCTTCCCCCTTTTTCCCGCCCTTTCCTTTCCCCTCAGCTCACAGAGGAGATGCGAATTTCGAGAGTTCCACTTCCGGGCCCGGGATGACGTCACACACAACCCGCGCGCAATCTAAGGGACAAAAGGAAGGCGGGGGAGGGGCTTCCTTCCTGCCCGCCCGCCCGCTTCCTGCGCTCAGAGAAGTCGCTGTCAAGTCCGGATCGAGAGAGAGCGAGCCTAGGCGTCAGCGAGATAATGCGCTGGGTCGTCAACAGTGAGCATGCGCAGGTCCCCTTGGAGTCTGCTCAGTAAGAGCCGACGAAGCCGCCGGTTGCTTCTCTTTTGCCCTCAGATGGTGAAGGAACTTCCACTTCAGTACGATTAGCCCAAGCTATCAGATCCGTTGCTTGCAGCCCCAAACCTACCTGGATGCATTTTGGCTTGCTTGCTGGTGAAAGCGACCATGTGGTGATTGATAATATCGTCATCCCTAAGTAGTAGCAGTTGCCAGCACATTGTCCTGTTTGCATCTGCATAGTTTCATCCTTATTTTGGACATTGTAGTAGATTGCAATGTTTCGCTGGTTGATGTATCGTGATGTTAAAAACCAGATATCGCCAGCCCTCACACATGTCATAATTAGTGATATATTGCCAGGTCAAATATTGTGAAACAGTTATCACGATGCAAACTTCAAACTGATACATTCCCCAGTCCTAGGAACTACTGTGGAAAAGTAGTAATTTCCATGTTAGGGATCATTAGGAAAGGGATTTAAAATAAATCTGCCAACATCATGTCATCTATAGTGAAACCACAAATAGAATATTGTGTACAGTTCTCACTGCAAAAAGGATGTTGTAGAGCTGGAAAAGTTTCAGAAAAGGGCAACCAAAACTATCAAGGGTTTGAAGCAACTACATTTCAGGCTCTTTGGTTTAGAAAAATGGTGAGTAAGGAGGGTGCAGCAAAAGATGTCACTGTGAATTCTTCCCAATTGGCTAGACTAAATTATACTAATAACTTTATTAGTTAAAGATGTGGAAAGCTGGAGAGTAATTAACACATATATTCACACTGTAAGGTAATACGGCTTTAGAGAAGATGCCAAGATAGAATCATAGAGTTGGAAGAGACCACGAAGGCCATCCAGTCCAACCCCCTGCCAAGCAGGAAACACCATCAAAGCATTCTTGACATATGGCCGTCAAGCCTCTGCTTAAAGACCTCCAAAGAAGGAGACTCCACCACACTCCTTGGTAGCAAATTCCACTGCCGAACAGCTCTTACTGTCAGGAAGTTCTTCCTAATGTTTAGGTGGAATCTTCTTTCTTGAAGTTTTAATCCATTGCTCCGTGTCCGCTTCTCTGGAGCAGCAGAAAACAACCTTTCTCCCTCCTCTATATGACATCCTTTCATATATTTGAACATGGCTATCATATCACCCCTTAACCTTCTCTTCTCCAGGCTAAACATACCCAGCTCCCTAAGCAAGATAAAGCAAGATACCCTAAGCAAGATACCCAGCTCCCTAAGTAGATAAATCATCTACCTTTTGCTATGCATACCCTATGGATTTTTCTTTATTCTCCTTGTACATTGCTGTTCTGTGGACTCAAAATAAGTTCAGTGCAACTTGTATTTGATGCGTGCTTTGCGTTAAGTGACATTTTGTAGACTTAGAAATCTGGTGCTCCCCCTGATACTTGTAAGCAGGTAATAGAACATGTAGAACTGATGTCGTGGGAGTTTCTGAAGTTTATTCAAAGGAATACCTTATTTAATTTCAATGACATACCTTTGGGGGGGGGGAGTTGATGAAAACTACATTGCCCTAAAGCAAGTCACTTTAACATAATAATCCATTTGGTTTAGGGACAGTGTGTTCCACATGATTTCTAAAATTCTGAATATTACAGGTTTGGCCTTATTTCAAGGAGCAAAGAAAGAAATTTAAGGCATTAATAATCTATTTACTGGTAGCACCTGGATGGAGATTGCCTACTTATGGAGAAGGGATCATTTGCTAACTTTGGAAAACTGGAACAATAGGGTTTAGAAGGTTACACTTGTAGACGAACTAGCACAAGATGGTACAGTACACAAGATGGTACAGAGGCAGCATTACTGGAGATAAATTTTATGATCAACAGTCTCCATTTCTTTCATTAATTCCTCACCAGAACCTAGACCAACTTTTGTTCACTTTTTGTTATCCTGAACCTTATCTTGATATTTCAGAGCTCTTTCTTTATATATCATGTCATTGACTCCCTACAAGGTTTAAAGAAGCTGTTGTTAACTCTGCAAGTCTGTTGATGTAATCAATCCTTTATGCTTGGCATTTATTGATATATTCTTTCCAAAGTGTGTAACAAGGACTCATTGTTCATTTCCCCCTTGATACAATGTTTGGAATGTTTAATGTTTTGTCTGTAGTTGTATGTGTGGTTAGTTGCCTAGGTGACACTCCCATACTCCTCCAGTTCTCCAGTTCCCCTTTATGGGGAAGTGTTGCAGCTCAGCAGTAGAGTATTTGCTTTGCATGGGTTTTTTATTTTATTTTACAACTTATCTGGATGAAGACATGGCTGAATTCATAGTGACCAAGTAGCTAAGGGCATACTGTATCTCAATCTGTCCTCTTCTTCTGGATGATTCCAAACCATCTAAAAATATTATATCTTTGCTCTTCTGAATTGCATGCCTTTTAAAAAGTTCTTTTTGTTATCTTCAAAGATAATAGATTTTTTAAAAGAATAAAATACAAAGAGCATGAAGAACAAGGGTTGTACCACCAATCATGAAAAAAATGAAGGGCACTGATATTTTAATAATATCAAGCATAATCTATCTGAATGACAGGAAATGACATGTGATCGTCCCAGGGCAATCTGAGTACCACTTACCTTCCTCAACCAATGCCAATTTCCTGGAAGTCTTTGTAGGGAAAGGTTACTTCCTGCCTTTTGAATTTTAATGGGAAGAGTTGTAGCTGATCTCCCAAAGGGTATTGTTCAAAACATGTTGGAATTATCACACTTCTTTCCTTATTTGTTCAGTTTTTTATGCTTGATATTATTAAGATATTAACCCTGCACCTGTGTGGCTTTCCATATATTCTTTTTGTCAGTAAGAAAAAGCAGCTGCTGGGTGATCCTCTAAAGTGGGATTGCATGTGGGTGCTAGATGACTATTAAAATCAAACAAGGCAGGTCTTGCAAGCAGTAGTTAAATCATCAGTAGGTTCGGTTAAGGCTGTAATATTCCCATTGCCTTAGGAGTGCATGCGTAATTGCACCTGTGTTCTTGAAGTCTGATCATGCAAGACAAAGAATGCCCTCAGCTTTCAGTTATGCACTTGGTTGCAACTAGCACTTTGCAGGCAGCAATCACATTTCCCAGAATTAGGTTCTCAGCCTCCAAGTGTCATGATAATGTTTGTATGGGATGGATTTTCATTTGCACTCAGTACTTGATCTGTGCCCAAAAGGGCTATTTCTTTGTTCACATTGAAGTGCAGACTGCTAAGAGAACATAAAATAATCTTTTCGAATTCAGGAACAGCTCATTTATTTTGGTTTCAATATTATTATGTCAAGAATAAAAGGGAAATAAATATCCACATTAATTTTGCATTTGCTATAAAAAATATTAAAGGGTTGTTTTCCACATTACAAATTTTGACACTAGGGGGCTCCCCACAAGTCATTTTGAGATAATGTATCTGAATCACTTTGAAGTATTAAATTGTGGTATATAAACACTATGCGCTTCTGTTGTTATGACTGCTACTATTATGCCTTTAAAAAGTAATGTGATAGAGTTGACTACACATACGGTAGCTGGATTTCAGGAAGATTAGTACTGCAAGTTCTGGAACCAACTCAACATGAACAATACAGTTCTCAAAACTAATGAGAAGTAACCCAGCTTTTCTATGTAAGATTTTCAGGAAATGGCATCTTAGGAATTACAAACAGTATATTTTGTCTTGTGCATTTTAATCCTCAGAGGAAACAGCACAACTATATGTCAAAGGTTGATCAAACTCTTCCTTCTTTTGTACTCATCTATTTTCCATAGCTCTGTGGTTTTTCTATCTAGCTCAGCCTTTTGAATACTGATGATGTAGGGTTGCCATATCTGGACACAAAAGTTGTTGAGCTTTTTTTTTTTAGTTTAGTTTAGCCTGAGGTTGCTGAGCTTTTTCTTCTTTTGTAAAAAGGAAATTCACCAAATTCTACATGCAAATTCCATATGCAAATTCAATTCCAGATTTTCTATGGAACCAAAACATTGTTCTGTTCTAGGTATATGTGTGTATCTAATCAATCCCAGTGGAGGCTGGTCTGCTGTGTTTATTGGGACCCAACCTTCCTACTGAAAATGTCAAGCAATTAAAAAAAAAATCCTCCTCAAATTTTCAAAGCCACACTTTCCTGTCCCACACACATTTTATATTTCCTTGAATTTAAGGGGCATTTCTGTTAATCTCCTGATCTCTCTGGCCAATCAGCTTTCCGAGCCACTCAGCCAGTTGTAAAAGTATAGCTATGGCAATGAGATCTCTCCCATCTGTCTCTAAACAGAAAAATCATGTGGTCAGCCCTGGTAGGAAATCTCTTACTCCATCTGTTGTTCTGAGGCCTGTTCAGTACAGCCATTAGCAGTTATATGAGGATTTAGGGCAGCTTCAAAACAGTCCTATGTGATAGGCTAATGCTATAAGAACCATATGTTAGTTCTGAGCATGCTCAGAGCTGTTTCCTTGAAGGCTACAGAAGCAATAAGGAGTGTTTACTAATTGGAGGAACTTTTGTTTGTTTAATATTCATTTTGTGACTTTGCTAGAGAGTGGGAGTGAGTGACCAAGGAAGCAACAGCAAGTCTAAGTCTAATTAATAGTTATTCTTTACTTAATCATTTTGTGTTTATTTTTTTGAACTGGGAAATTGGAAGAAGTAATAGAGGATGGAAATATGTGTTGTACCTGATCCTGTTTTAATATTATTCTGCCAAGAATAAAAGGGAAATAAATACCCACATTAATTTTGTGTTTACTAAAAAAATATATTAAAGGGTTGCTTCCCACATTACCAATTTTGACACTTTCCCTACATTCACTCAATAAAAGCTGCAGCTGCTGCTGGACGCACAGGGTAATTTTAAAACAAATTTATGTGGATATTAATGAATTCTAGATCAATTGGGTGACGGACATGGAAAGCAATCAAAGATGTGTATTGATTGCTCTTGGAACTAATAATTGTTTTTTGCATGACTGTAATTTCCCAAATTTTGGAAATATTTTTATGGCGAGATCTCAGTTTCCAAGGAATTTTAGTTGCCCATTGTCAGGGAGTTGTTGTGGCTACTTCCGAGTAAAGACGCTCCAGTCCGTTGTGTCTTTAAAGGTTTTATTGTGCATACTATTTACAGTTCAGAAATAGCAGAAAACATGACCTCCTAGTCACCCTCAGAACCCGGCAATGGCGTCCGTCGGCTTCGGGGCCAGCATAATAACCTGGGCACCCCGAAACGCCGCCCCTTCGCCCTACGTTTGGGCACGCGCCTCAATTTGGGTGCCGGAAGGAGCGGTGCCCCTTCTGCCCCTGGCCGGCTGGGGCAGTGCCTGGGTTCCGACGTCTCCCTGAGCCGTCCCTCCTCCACTTGTTGGTCAGAGTGGTGCAGGGGATCTGATGCCTCACTGAGCCCTTCCTTCACCGTCTATTCCCCAGAGCATTGCCAGGGCTCTGATGCCTCGCTAAGCCTTCCCTCCTCCATTCCGCTCCCCCCTGACCCACTGCTAGCGCTGCCGCTGGGCGAAGTGCTGGTCAGGATGATGGGGGGGGGAAGGCTCCCTGTAGGGAGTCCCCCTGACACCCATGGTATGTTAAGGGGCCATTTGTATAAGCCAGTGCACAGGCTCTGAATACGACAAATGGAGAAAAAGCAATAAGCGGGCTCCACGTTGGATGAAGCATGATTACATGCATTGAAGTACCTAACTGTGCAAGCAGTATACAACCTGTCTTAAAATACCTGGTAGTTGGTATACTGCAACCATGTTGCTAAAATCTGCCACATCATAGCACAAGATGTGGCAGAAGACACTTTACATCTGTCCTGTTCATGCTCCATTTTGTTTTCTTAAAAGTTACATGCTTCAGAAACTGGTTTCCCCCCTGCCTTCCTCTCAGGTGGAAGTTGCCTTTCCCCCTAAAATTTATTCTACCTGTGTTTAGGATAGGAATGGCAGTTTTCATCTATCAAGTAATATTTTCAGAACTTCCATAAAATGAATTTTTAGCATAGTTTTGTCATTGGTAGGACTTACAAGTGCTAAATATCAAGGATGTTGGTACAGAGTCTGCCAGCTGAGAAGAAAATCGAATGTTTCTGCCAGAGGGAAACTAATTGAAAGGAACAGGGCCCATGTTTGGCCTCCGACTGCTGAGAGGGTGGAGCAATGTATTAAAGAACATTCACTCACAATCTAGAGTAGTTCTAGAATCAATAGTTTTATTGCCCATAGAGCCTACAAAATGCCCTTGGAAGGAATGTGAGATCATATAGGGTTTATAGGAGCAGTAGCTATTAAAGAAAAGTACATGTATTTTGTACATCACCTTTGACACCCCCTGTTCAATCTTTGAGCTATATTAGAAAAGTTATCACATAACTGCAGTTCTTATTCAAGTTACAATCACTTCCAGCAGAACCACCAAGCACTGAAACAAACTAAGCACAAGCATGTTTCAGAATAAAAGATACTCTAGTTTCATGAGAAATGTGACAAATAAAATAAAATAATAGGGATATAAAAAGAGATTATATTGCTCTAGTTTACACAATAATGTTGTTAGGAACAAAATGAAAATGGCATCACTATACCCTATTATTATGGGTAGTCATTTAAATAATGGAGCCTAAACATGGCCCTAAAAACCTTCCTGAAGACAAACCTAAATGAATTTCCCTGAATATAGAACTGGAGGATTAAAAAAAAACTTGAAGGCAAACAACATCATCTCCCAAAAACAGCCAAGCCTACATTTATTCATCATGCTCACTTACCAAGATTCTTATTTTATTTTGCAGGTGCTTCTTCACCAAGAAGTGCCCTGAACGTTGTACTTCTTTACTTAAACAAGATGCAGTTGCTCCCGTATGATAGGCAAGCCGCCCTGGAACTCACAGACCCTGGGATTGAATACAGCAAAAGTTCTACCTCTTATACTATTGTAAATATTTGCACTCATGCTGATGAGGCAGAAGAGAGGGAAGTGCAGAGGAGGAAATGATATTCTTCCCAATACTCTGCTAGTGTTTCTACAAATAAGAGATTTGTACAGAAACAGGACTTTTCTACAATAATAAGATGTAAAGATACCGAAGTATTAAGTATAAACAAAAAGTGAATTGTGATATTAGATACTTCTAATAATCCTTGGGTACTTACCCTTATATCTACTGTATCTGAATGTAAATATAAGGGAAGAGATATACAGGTCAATTCTATTTTTGCTGCTTAAGTTGCAGGTGCTAAAGCAGAACCCTATGCTAAGTAAGTCAGCCAGAGCTACTCATCTGTCATCTACTGCTGCTACATACACAAGAGCATCAGATCAGACTGTCAAGATTTTGAGAGAAGAGTCTAGAATAATTGCATTCTGCTAACACTCAACTATGTACAAAGAAAGGTTCCTGCAACTCCCAACTATTTTGGGAGCCAGTTCCCATTTCCTTGGGACAAGAGACAAAGGAAAAGTTTTTATCATTAATCTTTGATTTCTAGATTCTCAAGCAGTAGGCATACTAAATGTGCAATACTGTGCATGTTTACTCAGAAGTAAATCCCAGTATGGGCAGACTTCCAGCTTGGTGCCACAAAGATGGCTGAAATTCCACCACAGCCATTCGCACTGGTAATTAGAGGCTGAGATGGGAGTAATCAGCCTCCCACCCCACCCCCAGGTTTGAGGGGGCTGTCTCATCTGCAGTTCGCCCAACACCTAGCCCCAAATTCGGAAGGAATGAAGGGCCAGGGGGCGCTGGATGCATAGCACAGGGCGTTTCTTGGCAACTCTCCAAAGCTGTCTTTGTGAGTGACAAACTTCCATTTCTTAAGAGGAAAAATTGGATTTAAGTTATGGGCATGCTCTGAGCAAGGAGGGAGAAAATACTCTGCTAATTATCAGCCACTGAGGTGCTAAAAAAGGATTTGATTGGAAGAAGGATTATTATCTGCGTGGAGGTATGCTGGAACGGAAAGCGGGTGGTGGGCCTTATTGTTTTCATTATACTTTGTTTTGCTATGCTACTTAGCAAAACCCCTCTAGAAGGTTTGGCTACTTGATTAACTATGAAGCAAGTGAGACTGAAAAAGTTTGGTATTTATTGATATAATACGGGTCTAATAAGCATCAACTGTGTGGAGACAACAATTATTTTAAACAGAAAATTAAGGATTTTGACTTTAGGCTTGTTGGAAGAAGATTTCCTGGTTTGATTTACAATATTGGCATAGAAGCAACATCTCATTAACAGTTGGAGAGACGGCAAAGAACTCTGGGTGACTGCTTGGGATTTATGATGCAGTTTTAAGTGGCCACCATTATGGACAAAAGTGCAGAGCAGTTTGTTGTCAAAGTGTATAGTCATAGGGGGAGGTGAGTCTTCAATATTATATGTTTGTATTTTTAACTAAAACCCTTCCCTGCAAAGGCTAATGTTTGAATGACAACTGGTTTGGGAAAAGTATGGGGCAGATGCCTTGATTGGATTTATCTGGACAGAATGGAAAGGACATCTGTATCTGCATGTAATGGGAGGATTCTTGGAATGATTTGGCAGAAATACCAGCTTGTGAAGAGAGACTGCGAACTTATACAGGGGATTCCTAGACATAAAACCACACACAGAAATATATTGTTTTATTTATCTCGCTTGTTGGAAGAACGCAGAGACTGTGGAAAATAATGAGGATTAACATCAGAATGACTTATGGGAACCATCGGAAATGAATACGAGAAGCAGTAGAAGTATGAGATGATCAGATTCCCTCCAAACTCAGAGCATGGTGAAGTCTTCCCCAAAAAATTATAATTTGGCATAATATTTGGATTGTTTAATTATTGAATAATTTGTATAATTTGGAATATATGATGTGATTTGATTGGAATGTTAAAATGGAAAATTTAATAAATATTATTTTTTAAAAAAGGAAGTACCGGTAAATCCCAGTATATTAAATGAGGCTTACTCCTAGGCATGTATGCATAGGATTGCAAATTTAATGCAGCAACTCAATAGAGTGGTCAGCTCCTAAAACTGCCAAATTGTGTTTGATATCAAAATATGTTTTACATATTGCAACTATTCTTAATATGGCTTCTAATAACTTTGCACTCATTATACTAAATTATGAAACAAGACTTCTATGTATTGTGTTATGTCATGTGGACAGTCTGGTCTTGAATTTTTATTTAAGCTGTCCATTGATATCAAAATGCTAACTATCTGTTGGCTCAAGCCTCCAGTACTTTGGGTTGTTTCAGGTTACCATTCATTTGCTAGTAATCTATCAGTTTGATTTTTTAAGTTGACAGTTATTTTAAACATTTGAAAATTGTTAATATCTTTCTTATATTCCTTACAAAGGTATATCTGTACACCAACAAACAACAGAAAAGGTAACAAAACATAGCACTTAAATGTTCCCTAGAAAATACAAACATACAAATCAAATTTTGTACAAATTATGCAGAGGGCAAGATCCAATGTTGTGCCATTGAATGTGTGGGAATTCCCTTCCCTACTCTTCCATCTTCCTGTCTACTCCAGAGGGGGACCTCCCCACCTGCATGGGAGAGGGAAAGAAGGGAAAGTTTTGATTGCACAACTTGGGGCACCACAAATGTCACCCAGAACTTCTTTGGAATAGCATCAATTCTCAGTTCTTTATGAATGTAGTACTCAAGTCAAGATCTCTCTTCTGCTTTATCTTCAGAGGCAAGAGAGGTTGGTGTGAGATAAAGGTTTTTTAAGTGCTCTAGCATCACTTTTTCCTCCTCTTCTAGAGTTTCTTCCTCCTTCATCTCCCATCTGAAATTAAAATACACACACACACACACACAAAACTATTGAATTTCTTCAAATTCATTAAGCTGATACCACACATATTTGCTTAATACTGGTGAAAATTATTTAACTGACTTTCATGTATTTAGTAGACCCAATTTATTATTCTTAACTGCATAAGATATATAATTTCCCCACACACATTTCTGCACACTCAGTAGAAATGATTTATTATTATGGTATTTCTAGGTCATGGGCCGTTCAGTGCTTTGGAGTCTATGCATTAAACTTTTATCTGTGCGTGTATTGCATTCTCTGGATTATTTACTTCTTATTTAAAAGCTTCCTGCATTCAGGGCATACAGGCTGAACATGGCAGTTTACAGAAATAAAATACATCATAATATGAAACACTCCATCAACCTCACCAATTTCAAAGCAACAGCAATAATATGTTTTAAAAGCATGACACATTGTTGGAATAACAGAGTTTTCAGGAGATGTCCAAATTATTACTAAAATATTAACATTCTAAGGCCTTTTAAGCATGTTTGTGGTTTGCTTTTGTTTTACTATGTATTTTGTGGTCTCATTTTGTATTTTTATGTTGTAATCTTCAGCTGAAGGGTGGCATACAAATTTAATTAATTAATTAATTAATAATAGAATGCATGATTCCTGCTGATCATCCACTAGCAGTGAGTTCCACAGGCCAGGTTCTACCACACTAAAGTTTAAGTCCCTAGTAAAGGACAACCAAACTACTGTAAGATAAGCTGAATAGTGCTTTGTGAATTTACATAAAAATCTTGAACTTGGCTTGGTAGCAAATTTGCAACCAGTGCAGTCCTCTCTGGATAGGAGTAGCATGTTGCCAGTAGCCAGCTGCTATGAGCAGTCTGGCAGCTGCATTCTGCACCAGCTGCAGCTTCTGGACCAGATGCATCAGCAGCCCAGCATAAAGCTTGTTACAGTAATCAAATCTTAGGGTTACCAATGTATGGATCACTATGGTCAGGCTATCCTGGTTCCAGCAATAGTCACAGCTGGTGTACCAGCTGAAGCTGGTAAAAGCATTCCAGGCCACAGAACATACTCGGGCCTCTAGTGACAAAGGTGGATCAAGGAGTATCCACAGGCTGCAGTAGCAGCCACACAACCCATCTCCTTTAAGACAGCAGGCACTGTCTCATCATGCAAAGAAGAGTTCACCAACCCTAGACACACCTGGTCAACCCATTGATTGTACCAGTTATGATGGGGCATGTATCCAGAGGGCAAGTGATTGGGTGCATCCCTGCAAGCATCCCGTCCATGTCTTCAGGTCGCGTAAACTAAAACTGATCCCACAAAATTGAAGTACCGTAGGTTTATCATTGGACACTAATGGTAACATCTAAATTGCCACAAGGTCAAGCCACTTCATCCTCAAAAAGATAGGTCAGCAGGCCTCCAGCAAGTAAAACAACACTCCAGACATCACAAAAAAGCTCTGCTGGACAAGGATGCAAGAGAAGCCCTTTTCTGCCCATATTTATAGTAGACTCAGTTATGAACTCTAAACAGTGCTTGGTTGGCCTTCAAATGAGATATATGCAACTAGCACTCAAGCCATTGTCCAGCTTGTTTCACCATCTGCAGCTCCCTTGCATACAGTGTGTATTATATAGCAAGGCTGCCCCTCTACAATGCTACTATTCAATCTAAAATATGGATTCTCTATTTTACTATTGTAACCATTTGGTTCTTCCTTTTAATATAGCACAATGATTCACGCATCTAGCCATATTAATGGTATGCGTTGTTCTACCACCATCTCAAATATCCTAAATTTGGATGGCTTCTTTTTCTGTCCCTTAATGTGTCCCGTAGAACAAACCTAATAACAAGCATTGCACCCTTTACTTGAATGTTGACTCTCATATTTTGAGCAACAGAAAAGTATTTCAAAATGAGTTGTTGCCCATTTCAAGTATAAGACTAAATTTTAAGGGATAACGCAACTAGAAAGGACTTAGAGAAAGCACCTAAAACACTTAATTTTGGTACAAATATAAATAGGTTGCTAGTGTATGCTGAAGACACCCTTTATGTGAAAGTCTGTTCATTCACTTAAAAGGTATTGCTTGTGCCCAGCAAGAGAGATCCATATGCAGAAACAGCCTTCTGTGCCTGTTGATGGTGCATTTCTGGATGCATATCCCCATTTGAGGCCCATTAAAACGGCTGGATGCCTCTTTTTATGCCAATGGGGAAGTGCATCTGCAGCTAGGGCCACCAATTGTTATGCATGACTAGTTGCCTGTAACTGAAGCTGGATTAGGGCCAATTACTTTTCAGTGTCCTTTATTGAATGATAGCTCTTATGTTGATATTGGTCCCCGAGATCACATTTGGACCCATTTTCCCTCCCAAAATTAAAATGCACATATTTTGTGCCCAGTTTTGCCAATGTACACAGGAATATGAAATACTGGAAACTGATCAAATATAACTTGCATGTTTCTTAGAAATGATTGCATTATTGAGTTTAAAGTAACCCAAAACATAACATACAGCAGGAGTCAAGGGAACAAATTATCATTACTGCTCCAAAATGAATAAAAAGCATGTCTCTATGTTCAAATGGAAGATGGGACTCAACATTTATAACTCAAGAGATGTCCAGAATGGAACATGCCTTTATTAGCATATCCAAAATGCATAACCATTATTTTGGCAGTAGCAGCTGGCAAAAAATTAGTGATGTACCAGTTCAAGTAATATGAATGAATTCATTTTAAAATACTGTCTCCATCAGTCAAACAGCCAACTTTCAACCAGTGTTATTTCAAATTAACAACAATGTGGCTTTTAGATGTCTTTTAAATCTACAACTGGCACAATCTTTATTTAGGATTAAATTAGAATTTTTGAAGATTAAATTAAATTAAATCTGCTGTCCAAATTGGTACTAGAGATGCTTGGATCATGTCACAGTGCCATTATTGAATATCTTGTTTATGAATAAAGTAGCCATCATGCTGTGCAAATGCTATGAAAATTTATCACAACTTAAAAATGCTTAACTTTGGCTGGATCATACCTGTAGTTTGTGTCAAAATTATTTCCACCACACTCCTTGTAATTAAAGGAGTGTGGTGGAAATAATTTTGACACAAACTACAGGTATGATCCAGCCAAAGTTAAGCATTTTTAAGTCACATTAATTTCAATAGGTGAGTCTTAAGCACATGTTTAGCTCTTCCATTCATATTAATGGGACTCGTACGAGCTCAGCTTTGATAGGATTATGATCTACCGGTATATCAGCCTTCTTCAACCTGATTGTGTTCAGATATTTTGGACTACAATTCCCATCAGCCCCAGCCAACATGGTTAAGGGCTGACAGGAGTTGTAGTCCAAAACATATGGAGGGCCCCAGGTTAGGGGTGATTGTTCTATATGTTTATATAAAATACCAATACCTTGTAAGGAAAGAGAGCTGATCCTGGAAAAACTCAGGAAGGGTTCGATAGAGCTACTTCCCTGCACTGTTGTTATTTGAGTGGTCCTTTGTTTGTGGATACATACACGCAAGCTATAGCAGAGTACCTTTCAGAAGGATTGGCATTAAGGGCCACTCCTGCCTCATTCTCGGGGTAAATGTACTTTCAGCACTCTATGTATTTCAGCAAGATGGAACATGTAACCTATTCCATGCTTGCTTGACCATGCTGGAGCTGCAGCATAGAGGTCAAGCTTCTACAGTAAGAATGGAGGGCAGAATACATGACCTTTAGAGGATCATATGACCAACAACAGCTACAAATAAGCAACACCATTGTCTTCTTTGTGGATTCCGGCTGCAAACTCATATCATGGATGGTTTGCAAACTTGCCAGTCTAGAGATTGGCACACAAAGTGCTCAAGCAGAAGACTCAGCAGTGTTGTGATTCCAATGGAATGAGAATTTAATACACAGTGATAAATGAACATGGACATCAAGGGTCATGTAGCTGCTCAAGGACAAAAACTTTTCTGGAAACTGCAATAGAAGAGCCCTTGCATTCCGGTGGAGAATACTCAATGTTTAACTGGGAACAATAATTAAAATACAGTTATTGTCTGAAACAACAATTTCTGAAAGCCTTTGCGATAATTCTGCAGCAACCTCTCATGATATGTAAAAAATCTGAAAGATCAGCTTCTCTTTAGACCAAGCATCCCCAAACTTCGGCCCTCTAGATGTTTTGGACTACAATTCCCATCATCCCTGACCACTGGTCTCTTAGCTAGGGATCATGGGAGTTGTAGGCCAAAACATCTGGAGGGTCGCAGTTTGGGGATGCCTGCTTTAGACGTAGGTTATAGTCAAGGTAGTGTGGTTGCTGACCTTGAGCCAGACATCTTGGAGAGTGAAGTCAAATGGGCCTTAGAAAGCATTGCTAATAACAAGGCCAGTGGAAGTGATGATATTCCAGCTGAACTATTTAAAATTTTAAAAGATGATGCTGTTAAGGTGCTACACCCAATATGCCAGCAAGTTTGGAAAACTCAGCAATGGCCAGAGGATTGGAGAAGATCAGTCTACATCCCAATTCCAAAGAAGGGCAATGCCAAAGAATGCTCCAACTACCACACAATTGCGCTCATTTCACACGCTAGCAAGGTTATGCTTAAAATTCTACAAGGCAGGCTTAGGCAGTATGTGGACCGAGAACTCCCAGAAGTGCAAGCTGGATTTCGAAGGGGCAGAGGAACCAGAGACCAAATAGCAAACATGCGCTGGATTATGCGCTGGATTATGGAGAAAGCTAGAGAGTTCCAGAAAAACGTCTACTTCTGCTTCATTGACTATGCCAAAGCCTTTGACTGTGTCAACCACAGCAAACTATGGCAAGTTCTTAAAGAAATGGGAGTGCCTGATCACCTCATCTGTCTCCTGAGAAATCTCTATGTGGGACAAGAAGCTACAGTTAGAACTGGATATGGAACAACTGATTGGTTCAAAATTGGGAAAGGAGTACGACAAGGTTCTATATTGTCTCCCTGCTTATTTAACTTATATGCAGAATTCATCATGCGAAAGGCTGGACTAGATGAATCCCAAGCCGGAATTAAGATTGCCGGAAGAAATATCAACAACCTCAGATATGCAGATGACACAACCTTGATGGCAGAAAGTGAGGAGGAATTAAATAACCTTTTAATGAGGGTGAAAGAGGAGAGCGCAAAATATGGTCTGAAGCTCAACATCAAAAAAACCAAGATCATGGCCACTGGCCCCATCACCTCCTGGCAAATAGAAGGGGAAGAAATGGAGTCAGTGAGAGATTTTACTTTCTTGGGCTCCTTGATCACTGCAGATGGTGACAGCAGTCACGAAATTAAAAGACGCCTGCTTCTTGGGAGAAAAGCAATGACAAACCAAGACAGCATCTTAAAAAGCAGAGACATCACCTTGCCTACAAAGGTCCGTATAGTTAAAGCTATGGTTTTCCCAGTAGTGATGTATGGAAGTGAGAGCTGGACCATCAAGAAGGCTGATCGCCGAAGAATTGATGCTTTTGAGTTGTGGTGCTGGAGGAGACTCTTGAGAGTCCCATGGACTGCAAGAAGATCAAACCTATCCATTCTTAAGGAAATCAGCCCTGGGTGCTCACTGGAAGGACACATCGTGAAGCTGAGGCTCCAATACTTTGGCCACCTCATGAGAAGAGAAGAATCCTTGGAAAAGACCTTGATGTTGGGAAAGATGGAGGGCACTAGGAGAAGGGGACGGCAGAGGACGAGATGGTTGGACAGTGTTCTCGAAGCTACGAACATGAGTTTGACCAAACTGCGGGAGGCAGTGGAAGACAGGAGTGCCTCGCGTGCTATGGTCCATGGGGTCACAAAGAGTCGGACACGACTAAGCGACTAAACAACAACAATAGTCAAGGTTATAGTCAAGAGAACTTTTTTTTTTTTTGGAAAATACACTGAACAAGAAGTGAAGTAAAAATTTGCAATTCATATGGATTGAAATCCAGAAAAAAAGAAAACAGAAATGCAAACTGGGCTGTAGGACCCACTTATCCTTGTAGATCTGCATAAAACAAAGTGCTGTAACCATATAGTCCTTTTGGTAAAAATGGTTGAACAAAAATCTGAGCTCTGAAGGATCGTACTACCAATCACTGCACTCTTCAAGAGAGGACATCCTGCAGATACTATAGAATCATAGAATCATAGAGTTGGAAGAGACCACAAGGGCCATCCAGTCCAACCCCCTGCCGAGCAGGAAACACCATCAAGGCATTCTTGACATATGCCTGTCAAGCCTCTGCTTAAAGACCTCCAAAGAAGAAGACTCCACCACACTCCTTGGTAGCAAATTCCACTGCCGAACAGCTCTTACTGTCAGGAAGTTCTTCCTAATGTTTAGGTGGAATCTTATTTCTTGTAGCTTGAATCCATTGCTCCGTGTCCGCTTCTCTGGAGCAGCAGAAAACAATCTCTCTCCCTCCTCTATATGACATCCTTTTATATATTTGAACATGGCTATCATATCACCCCTTAACCTTCTCTTCTCCAGGCTAAACATACCCAGCTCCCTAAACATACCCAGCTCCCTATCTTATCAGGATGTCTGTTCCACATGATGTGTGGTGGAACTCCCTCCCGGGAGTCCCGTTACATATCAGACAAGTGTCCTGATTGAAGACTCCCTTCTTCCAACAAGCCTTCTATGTGAATATCAAACATTAAAAACTTCCCTAAACAGGACTGCTTTCAGATGTCTTCTAAAAGTCAGATAGTTGTTTATTTCCTTGACATCTGATGGGAGGGCATTCCACAGGGCGGGTGCCACTACCGAGAAAGCACTCTGCTTGGTTCCCTGGAGCTTCACCTCTTGCAGTGAGGGAACCCCCAGAAGGCCCTCGGAGGTGGACATCAGTGTCACTCCTCCTGCCTGCCTTTCCTATGCTACACAGCTGCCACGATATAAAAACACTCCAAAGCACAGTAGAAGACTATATTTATAGTGTAAGTGCACTAATACCTTTTTCTTGAGTTGTTATGTGAAAGAAGTTACAAAGGAAAATAAATTACTTAAGCAAGCTGTCTCCCAACACACTCCTCCTTTCTTAAGTTAAAAGTTTGCTATTGTATTCTTAAGGAACCTAACTGTGGATCCCCACATCCAGTAAGTAAGTACAGTGGTACCTCTACTTACGAATTTAATGCGTTCCGAACACACATTTGTAAGTCGAAAAAAATTGTAAGTCGAATCCCATAGGAATGCATTGGGAGAAAAAATTCGTAAGTAGAAGCAACCCTATCTAAAAATTCGTAAGTAGAAAAAATCCTATCTAAACCATATCCAAGATGGCGGACGGAACTCCATTCGTAAGTAGAAACATTCGTAAGTAGAGTTATTCGTAAGTAGAGGTACCACTGTACAGTAATGCAACATTGAAGGGGCTGCCTGATTCACACGACTAAGCATCCCAGCTTACTTTGAAGTGATCTAATTTTGCCATTTTTAAAAGAACACGTTAGCAGTCTAGGCAACAAAGGCAGGATCTTCTTGCTTTTTGTTGTAATGTTATAAAATAATGCTATTCTCTGCTACATAATGTTTCTCAGAATTAACATCCTATGAGCAAATTTTGTGATGGGAAACATCCAAGGAAAAGTTGGAAAGTACCGTAGCTTTTGCTTGGTACAGTTCTAGAAGTTTGAGAACCCAAGTACAGTATCTTTGACTGCACGAGTGCTGATGAAAGAACAGTCTATTATAGTTTTTAAGACATCTCTTTTAATTGCTTCCTCTGTAGCCTCCTTATTTTCTCAAATTTGCTGGGAGCTCTCTCTTTATGTTGTGGCAGTGAACCAGATTCTGATAATACCATGCTTAGTGTACCTAATGCAGTAATTTTTCAGGTAATTTCCTCACACAAAAGACCCAACCCACATTTTTAGTCATTTTTGCTAGTCTGTAATTTACTTTTGGGCAACAAATGAACAATTTAGTTTCATCTGTAACAAAAACAAACTAATTTGCCTTTCTTTGGCTGATTTTAACAGCACTATTACTGTATTATCCAATAGTAGAAGTAGCATGCATATTTAAACATATTCCACAGATAAAGCATTTTGTAGATGGAGGGGGAGGGTAAACTGACACAAAATGAAATATGCCTCCCAAGATAAAGATAACCTGCATGAAAACACAGTTGCAGGAAAAGTAAATTATAAAGCAAGCATTTATCTAATCATTCTAAAGACCGTAATTACACAGTCTGTGCATCAAAAGGCTTAAGAACTATTAAAAGAAAACATTTTAATTAAATATATATTTAAATGAGTTTCCATAAACTGTCAATTGATGCTTCCAGCAAGTGTTGCAAATGTTTTTTTTAAAAAATAGAATCCATATAACCACTGGCAAATCCTCTCTTTTAATATTGTCCAATGTACACAAATACATATGTCATAAGGCAATTTCACAACATTCTTTAAGCCCACACACTCACATGTGAATGGTCTCATCCTGCCACATCCCACTGCCTCTGCATCCTATCCCTCCTCGCAGCATGCCACCTATTATTTTCTCACAGTAACAAAGTATCATACCTTTCTGGAGACCCAGCACTCACATTCATGTTCCTGGCTTCCCAGAAATGTCAAGACACAGACCAATGGCACTCAGTTTTTTTTACTGAGCCAGTGTTAAGCCCTAACTCAAGTTCCCATACACCTGCTGTTCTTGATTTCTTATTGTGCTTAGTCCAGACTGCTAGGTAAAAATTTACCATCACGCTATTATTATTTTTTAAAAAATGTACAGGCTATGCATGCTCATTCATTGTTTCATAATGGCACAATGGGTCTGTGTGTCTGGCTGTTAACCAGAAGCTTGGTGGTTCAAACCCACCCAGAGACAGCTGTGGGCAGGATTCCTGCATTGCATGGGGCTGGACTAAGTGACCGCCGGGTCCCTTCCAACTCTATGATTCTTGGATCTATATAGAAATATGAAGGGACAGGACTGGAATGCCAGTGGCATCTGAGAGCCACTCAGGGCTCAAGGATGGTGTATGAGTGGGAGGAGGTATAAGGAGACAGGGAACTTAATTTAGTTAATGGAATATCTGTTGAAATCCAGGATCTGTGTGGGTAGAGCGGGTCTTATAGGACTGGAAGAAAAGAAGGAAAGTGATTCAGGAAATCCAGGTGACAAAATGTCAGACAGTGCTGTTGGAGAGACACAGGAATCAGGGTCGTCTTAAGTGTATTGGGCACCGTGGTGTGATGATCCCTCCGGTGCCCCTCGCGCTCCGCCAGGCAGGGCCAGGCGCAGCAGGCAGACGGAGGGCGCGGCATGACAGGCAGGAACGCTGCCAGCTGTGCTCCACCTCCGCCTGTTTGGCTGAAGCGAGGCAGCGGCAGTGGGAGCGAAGCTGCCTCCGTCGAGGGAGACCTGGACCTGGGTTACCTTCCGCCCACACTCCTTCAAGTCACAGCGAGCACAGACAACGCTGCCCACAATGCTCTGTGGCACCTCATTTACATGCAAATGAGGTGCCGCAGAGCATTGTGGGGCAGCGCTGTCTGGCTCACTGTGACTTGAAGGAGTGTGGGCGGAAGGTAGTCCAGGTCCAGGTCTCCCTAGCTCTGCTGCCACCTCGCTTCAGCCATCGCTGCTGGGAAAGGAGCAAAGGAGCGAAGCAGGCAAGGTGGAGGTGAAGGTGTGGGCGGCTCCGTGGGCGGCTCCGTGTGCCTCCTTGATGCGCCCCCTGCTGGTTGGGCACCGTGGCGTACCACACCAGTCAGCCCAATGGGAAGAACG
Source organism: Zootoca vivipara (assembly GCF_965207765.1). Lineage (NCBI taxonomy): Eukaryota > Metazoa > Chordata > Lepidosauria > Squamata > Lacertidae > Zootoca > Zootoca vivipara. The sequence goes on along the minus strand of NC_142593.1, from coordinate 26,833,654 downwards.
GCCCTGACAGGAATTCATAGGTAGTTTCCATATTTTATAAGAAAGTGGGTCAATGCGAGCAATCTGGTCACTGTTTCATCTGCACTGGCCTCCAGTTCATGTTTAAGTACAATTCAAAGTGCTGCTACTTACCTACAAAGTTTTAAACATTTTGAGACTGGACTGTTTGAAGAACCACTTCTTCCCATACAAACCTTCCCAACCACCACTTTTGGAACTACAACTGACTGTGATACAAGACAGAGCCTTTTCTGTTACAGGAACCAGGTTGTGAAACTATTTTCCCAGAGATGTTTGGTTGGCTCACTCTCTTTTCAGCTGCCTCCCTGGTTGTATGCTGAATTGTTTTATCCAGCTCTTTTTACTGCATTTTACTACATTTTTGTAAGCTGTTTTGATTTTAATTTGGAAATAAAAGCAGGGTGACTGCAGGCAGGTGCCTGTGCTTCACATAAGGCTGTTTCTTCAAATCCAGATTCAGTAGAGACATGTATTCAGAGGGAAAGAACCACAGGACCATGGGAAGAACTCATGCTGTGAGTACAGAAGGCCGCAGGTTCAATCCCTGTCATCTCTAATTAAAAGATAGCAAGTGCTGTAAAATACGTCTCTGCCTGAGACACTGGAAAGCTGCTGCCCATCAGAGCAGACCAACCTTTTTCATGCCTCCCAGATGTTTTGGAATCTAACTCCCATCAGCCTCAGAAAGCATGGCTAATGGTCAGGGATGGTGGGAGTTGTAGTCAAAAATAACTGGAGGGCATCAAGTTGGGGAAGCCTGATGTAGGCAAAACTTGAAATGGTCAAATAGTTCCAAGTTTACTGCTGAAGCCTTATCTTGTGCTCCATCAACCACTCCCTGGATTGTTATGATACATATCCATTGTGGGTTGACAAATCTTCTATATTTTTCTTTGTGTGCTCAAGCACAGAATGACAAGCTTAAGTCCCTAAAAGCTGGCATTGAAAGAAACAATGCATTAGCTGCCGTTTTACTGATCCACACTTGGAATAGACTTCATAAATTTTTCTGCATGCAGAAACTAGACCTTCTTGAACCCTCCTTGTGATTAATTAGAATGCCTGTCTTACATATTTTTCTCTCAGGTGTAGTAACCTTGTATGACCTTACCATTAAGAACTGATAAATAAATGCTTGGTTAAGCACAAACAGCTTGATAGGCAGTGAAAAAGAGTGATGATCTTGGTTTTTATGCAAGATATTTATGCAGTCATTTCACCTCAGAGGGCCAAACAATTCAAAACACAAAATAATTCCTTGAAATGCCAGATAAAGTAAATTTACTTTTAATTCATTATGGCTAAAATATTTGATGAAAAGTAGAAGTATTGAAATTGCAGTTAAGCTATGGCATATTTTAATATCTCTATTTGCCCAACTGCAGATACTGGACAAACCCAAATCAGTGTTGTAATATGTATGCATATGTACAGATACAATTTATTTAACCTCTTAAAATATTTGAATGTTCTAGTGTTTCCAGATAATACAGTAATGTTAAAATGCAGCTATTTTAAAAGTGGACAGAAGATGTACAGTATTTTTAAGTGAAGTATGACAGAAAAAGAACAACTGTCAGATCTTACAGATTATCTAGCATATACAGTGCAATAACTAGTCTTGTTAGAGCGTGTGTTTTGTTAATAAAGGTTAGTGACACATCTCTTTCTGCATGTAGCTTGTAAAATCATATTAAGAAATCTAGACCTTCAAGATCAGAAGACACTGAGACATTAGAGTAATGTTGGACCTATTGATCCTAATTTCAAGTCACATGCCAGATAAGCCATCCCCCCATAATTATATTCAGGTACTCAGAACACAAGGGCAAAGCAGATGGGGGTGAGGCATTAAGTGGCTAATGAAATAGACCACTGGCTTTGGTCCTTACAGGCCAAAGTCCCAGAATGTCTACATGCTGGTGGCAAATATGTGAATAGGAAGAGAGATAGAATGGTGCTGAAGTGGTGAACAGGTCAGAATAATGACTGAGAATCAGGGTATCTAAAGGAAGTAAGACTGTGTAGGCAGAGGCAAGACTACAGACAGAAAGAATCAATTGGTGATGGAGCTAAAGAAAGAAGATTCCTAGTACCGTAATCCACTTAATCTGTGGTTTAACCTCAAACATATTGCAGCAAAAGCATATTATGCATGAAAATGCTGATAAGTTAGGTTCTCTCTCACCCCAAAGTCTCCTGGAATTGCCCCACCTCCAGGAAAATCCCCCCAACCTTTTATGGTATTTTTAAAAAGTTTTTTTAAAACTCTCTTTACAAAATATCTCTTGAAATGACTAGGACAAACACATGAATTCAACACCACCTGAAATAAACATTCTTTTCCCCATTTTTCTTTATTGGAAGGGAAGCGGGGCTTAAAATTGTTATTTTAAAAAAAGAGTTTTCCAATCCTTTATCAGTTCACTCAAAGGCAGGCATCCCCAAACTCGGTCCTCCGTATGTTTTGGGACTACAACGCCCACCATCCCTAGCTAACAGGACCAGTGATCAGGGGTGATGGGAGTTGTAGTCCCAAAAACATCTGAAGGGCCAAGTTTGGGGATGCCTGCTCAAGGGCTTCCACGTGCACAATGGGATTTCATCTCCCTCTTTCTCCCTGTATTCCTCATGCCCCATAATTCCATTGATTTGGTTTCCCTCAGCTCCATGAAGAAGATTGGAGGACAGTGGACACAGACAGAGAAAGCCCCATTGTGCAGGCAATGAACCACCACGTACCACTGAATCCTAATGCATTCCTCTGGATCAGGGGCAGTGTTTTTATATTTACTAAATACATGTATCTTTCTCTTTACCTTCTTCCTGAAAGCTCTTATCTTGCCAAAATTTACTTTAATCCGTTATATTTTCATATAATTTCCTTTTGTAGATATAAGTGTTATTACCCTGAAAGGAGCACACACTAATATTGCTACAGTAAGCAATATAAGATGCTCCAGTATTCATGTGCAATAATGGTCTAATCATTGGCACAAAAATCCAATTAATTTGTTTCTTCTATGCCTTTTTACTGGCCAAGATGCATAGGGGAGTAATGTGCTCAGTCATAATTGTGCTCCACAAAGGCTGGAAATGTTCCCTTTGAGCTTCTAATCATAAGGCAAGCTGAAGTGGAGACAAGCCCATTGACAAGTGAGAATGGTAATAATTTATTTTCTATTGATGGGTTATGACAAATCATGTTGGAGCTGTGGCTGCTTACTGTGGGGCTCCATGAAGGAAGGCTCTGATGGGCAGAGATGAAACCCTTCACAGCTCATTTAGTCCAAATGTAGCCACCTGGGTGGTGAATCAGTTCAACATAACATCCCAGGCATTCCTGCACAAAATTAGATCACTAACAGGCAAGCCATATAGGGGTTCCTTTAAAGCATTAATCATGAAGGTTGAGCTGTCAAAATGCAGGGTTTAAAATTAAGGAACACGAAAAGAATTGAAATGTAGCAGTGTCACATATTCAAGAATGTAATTACTATATCTAATTAAAGGTACAGTAAGAAAAACGATGACCTTAAAACTGCTAGGGTGAAGCATTACTCCTGCAGAAAGCACCCCACAATTTTTTACAAACATTAATTAGTTAACTCAGCTTCAGCAAATGTGAGCCCTGCAGCCCGCCTTCTTATTATTCAGCTGCTTAATCAATTTATATGCATATTTTTTTTACTAAATCACAGATTTTATATTTGTGTGTGTGTGCGAGAGAGAGAGAGCATTTTTAGGATATGGGAAGTCAGACATTTTAAATTTACGTTTTTATCCATTTAAAACAAGATAGAAAAAAATTGTCCATTTACATCTCAAAACTTTAGATTTGAATGTTTGTTTAAACTTAATGGCTGACAGTCTATGATTCCCCCCTCATTACACAATAAATTACAGGCCTTCCCTTTCCTCTCTGCCCCCTGTAGCCCCCAAGACCTTCAAATCTTCTCCAATGATGCCACTTAGAAATTGCAATAGTATTTAATATTACAGTGAAGCTTCTGTAAGCCAATGGTAAGACAACTAGAGAACGTTACTCCCATGGGTGGGGAATGCTTAACATTTTCCTCTCATTTTTGGTAGATTTGTTTTTTTAAAATAGACATTTAAAATTTTTATTCCAAAAGGAATGTGCAAACATAACAAAGTGGAAGAAAGCAAATAAACAAAAATATAAACCAAAAAGTGTAACAGCCTGAACGGTCAAAAGTACAAAGAAACAGCATGGCTCCAAAAGTATAATAGGTTTATAGTAGATTGATCAAAAGTAAAAAGTCTGATTCACCCTTCATTGGTAGATTACTGCTTATTGTTTAAAACAAATTTAATGCAAACTGTGAAAACACAGGTAACTGATTGAAGCATTGATTCCTATCCAAAACAAAAACAAAAAACCTTGTTCAGCCTGAATTATAATAACAGTGAATCCTATAGTCTCCATCAGTGTCATTGGATAGAGCAGATCAACCAGACATTAATTTACAGTACCCTGTCTCTTCCTAAGCTCTGGCCTAACTGATGCTGGAACGCAGCATTTCTACAGTGTTCCAGGAAACACCTTGGATCTGAAGTATCTAAAGCCCTCCCAGTCCCTTGATATGTGACCAAAGTCTAACTCCCTCCCATTGTTTCCAATGAGAGGAGAAAAGGACAAAAGGAAAGGAAAACAGCTCAACAACTTTTGTGTCCGGATTTTCACTTTCTGAAATATGGCAACCCTATTTTAAATGCCCATACTATACCAAAACCCCTATTTGAAGGAGAAGTAAACCTCCAATTCTTGCTATTTAGAATCTAGAGATTTGAATCTAATATGGAAATTTTGAGTGGTGATAAGGTGCTGTCACATGACCTCCCAACTTGCAAGCCCCACTGAGAACAGTGGTGTTTAGGTCAAAGAAAGCATAATCATGAATAGCACATACATCATGAAAAAATGCATATGGTGGTTCCACTAACAGCTAGGGAATGAAGCAGAGCAACACAAGGTCTTCTGAAGACCAAGTCAAATGTTCAATAGACACACTGCTACATTTAAACAATGTTAACAGCGTTTCCGTGCGCTGCTCTGGTTCGCCAGAAGCAGCTTTGTCATGCTGGCCACATGACCCAGAAGCTGTCTGCGGACAAACACTGGCTCCCTTGGCCTATAGAGCGAGATGACCACCGCAACCCCAGAGTCGGACACGACTGGACCTGATGGTCAGGGGCCCCTTTACCTTTACCTATGCTATATATTTATACTTTTCCCCCAATTTTGAAACTGTGAAGTTGATGAAAGAAGGCTTTCAATTCATGCTCAGCACGAATGTTGTAAAAAGTCAACCAGACATTAATTTACAGTGCCAGACCTGAGATACAAATATCTCCATAGATATATTTCCTACCACCTCCCTTGAAGCTCTGGCCTATAAGGACAATTTAGAGTAGACGTGTTTTGGCTCTAGGTGTTATGGCCTCGGACTCGGGTTCAGACTCGGAGCCGGAGGAATCACAGACTGCACCGGACCCTTTGCCCGGGACATCGGCTGAACTGAGGTTGGGACCCGATCCTGAGGAGCCTCAGTCTACTCAGCCTCCCCTGAAACCAGCGTCAGCTGAGCTGAATCTGGGGCCTGAGCCTGCCTTGGTTCCAGGTGCAGGAAAGACCTTATCACCAGCAGCTGGCCCACTGCCAGCTGGAGCTGAGGCAGCTCCTGGGTCCAGTAACCCTCCGGGGTCTCCCAAGCTACAGAGGCTCAGGGCTGAGAGGAGGAGAGACGCGCAGGAGGAGTGCTCGCATTCAGGCAAGGCAGGGCAGTGAGTCATTGGGGGATCGGGACCGGCCATTACTTCGGCAGAGATAAAAGGCTGTCAGACCCCACCCCAGGTTGCGGGAGCAACATTGCTGTTTGCCAGATCCTGCCTATGCTCCAGTTTCTGACCTGCCCGAGTTCCTGCTCCTGCCCTGCCCTGGATTCCTGCCTGTGTTCCTGCTCTTGACTTCGCCTAGATTCCTGCCCTGCTCCCTGCCTTAGCTTCATTGGACTGATCTCTCATGGACTCTCTAGACTTCGGACTGGCCCTGGACCTCGCCTCTTGGTTTACCCTTGGACCAGCATACTAGAGAAGAGCCACCAGCTCACTTTTTTTTTATTCAACCAAATACAATTACATACCCTCCAACATTTCTCCAATGAAAATAGGGACGTCTCATTCCATAATGATAATTTTACTATTTATACCCCACATATCTCACTGCCACTCTGGGCAGCTTCCAACATATATAAAAACATAATAAAACATTAAACATTTTTTTTAAAAAAACCTTCCCTATATTATCATTAATTATTATTATTATTATTTATTGAATTTATATACTGCCCTATTCCTGGAGGTCTCAAGATTGCCTTCAGATGGCTCACGGGTCAGATAACTCCATACCCTCCAGCATTTCTCCAATGAAAATATGGACATCCTACCATACCCTCCAATATTTCTCCAATGTTCTCTGATGTTTAGTTGGCATCTCCTTTCTTGTAACTTTAATCCATTAGTTCGGGTCCTAGCTTCCAGAGCAGGAGAAAACAGGCTTGCTCCATTCTCCATGTGGCAGCCCTTTAGGTATTTGAAGATGGCTATCGTATATCCTCTCAGTCTCTTCTTTACCAGGTTAAACACAGGGGCGTAGCAAGGGGGGGTGATAGGGGCGGGGCACCCCAGGCTCCATTCTGGGGGGCGCTCCACTTCGGCCTCGGCACAGCGGTGCCCCACCTCCACAGACGACGGCCACCGCTGCCGGGCGGAGAGGCCCTGATGTTGCTGGCTGCATGTGAAGCAGCCAATGGAGCCTCACTCCTCCCAAGAGCATGTTGCTCTTGGGAGGAGTGAGGCGATGCCGATGCTCCGTCCGTTGGCTGCTTCACATTGCTCAGTGGTTTGCGAGCAAGCTGCAGAGCGAGGCTGCCTCACTCCGCGGTTTGCTTGCGGGGTTTGCCTCTTCCTGCAAAGCGCTTTGCTGGGTCCTAGCGCCGCCGCCCCCCAGCAACCCGCTCCCCCTCTCTATTACTAAAATGTGACACAGGAATCCAGAGGTGAAGCCACACACACTCTTCTCCCGCCGCCTCCAAATAAACCCCTTTATTCTTGTGGGTTTATAAGTAAACCAGCTCACGTGGCCCGGTATCAAAGAAAAACTCTAGACTGTTTGATAGAATAACCTCTTGCCACCCGTAAAGGGTCTCTCTCAGCTTGATTCCCCCTACTGTAAAAGTTTGCCCTTTCCATGCTGGCAACTTGTTGACACCCCAGGTTATCTTTCTAAGCCTCCTCAGTGTTACTCTAAGACACAAACTTTCACCTCTTTTCCTGAGGTAAGTTGTGTCCTCTAATGAGTTACCACTTCTGTGAGTCCCGATACCTTGCTGGAAAAATAATTACGATACTTCTTGGCAGAAAAGAGAAGAATTTTATTAACCTTAGAACATAGTTGTTTATTTAACGTTTCATGTGTTTATAAGATACGTTTCGGTTGTAGATAATCTCTGTCAAACATTTAACATCGAGCCTTCCTGAACCTCATCTAGATCCCCACTATCCTGGCCTCTCAACTTTCTTCTTCACACCTACCCACTCCCTCTCCCTCTCAACTGACAAAACCGCTGCTCCCTCCTTTTAAACTCCGAACAGTCCCGCCCCCACCAGAATGTTATGTCAGTCAGGCTGGAGGTGTATTAACTCTTTTCCAGCCAGGTAGGAATAAATATTGCAAAACCATGTCAATCCGTTACACCCTCACACGCCTTGGGCCTCAGCGGCACACAGGTTTGTAAGGACTTTGTAAGGTTGCCACGGGAGCAGCAGCGCCAGCCTGGACGGACGGACTGCGCATGCTCCGTTCGTCATGATGCACGCACCTTGCGGAGTGACGGCCGCCCCCAGGGGGTGCCTCTGCGTTTGTCGCCCTGGGCAGCCAAGCGGCACCGTTCGCCACTGGTTAAACATACTCAATTTCCTCAACCATTCCTCATGAGGCTTGGTTTCCAGACCCTTGATCATCTTAGTTGCCCACCTCATGTTCCACCTTGTCAATATGCTTCTTAAATTGTGGTGCCCATAATTGGACACATTACTCCAGTTGTGGTATAACCACAGCAGAATAGAGCGTGACAATTACTTTCCTTGATTGGCACACTATACTTCTGATAATACAACCTAAAATAGCATAACCTTTTTTTCTTTTCTTTTCTTTTTTTTTGCTGCTGCTGCTGCTGCTGCTGCTGCTGCTGCTGCTGCATCACAGTGTTGACTCATGTTAAGTTTGTGGTCTACTAAGACCCCTAGATCCTTTTCACATGTACTACTGGATTTTCCTCCATGTTATATTTGTGCACGTGGTTTTTCCTGCCTAAGTGTAGAAACTTACATTTGTCCCTATTGAAATTCATCTTGTTAGTTTTGCCCCAGCTCTTCAATCTCTTAAAGTCATCTTGAAGCCCGATTCTGTCTTCTACGGCATTCACTAGCCCTCCCAGGTTGGTGTCATCTACAAATTTGATGAGCATCCTCTCAATTCCTTCATACAAATCATTTATAAAGATGCTGAACAGCAATGGGCCTAGGACAGTACCCTGTGGCACCCCACTTGTCATTTATTCCCAGGGTGTTGAGGAACCGTTGGTGAGCACTCTTTGGGTTCAACCTAACAGTTACCTCATCTGGCCCACATTTTACCAGCTTCTCTGCAGTATACACTTAAAATGTTTTTAGAATATTTTCTAATTGCATAAGAATGCAACTTTATTATGGAATTTGTTAGGAAGAAAACAAAAGTAAGCCAAGAACATTCACTCACAATAATACCAGAACAATACCAGTATAAAACTACACATATTCCAAAAACTGCTAAGTCAATAAAATATACTCACCAAGGAAAAGGTAATTGCCCTATGTGTTTACAATTACTTAATTACTTTACTTTGCCAAAAATAAAGGTCATTATAATAATCTTGAGGTTGAATTAAGTTTCAAGACTAACCTGCATGTTGGATTCTGTAGTATGTACCATTTAGCACATTTAATAGATGTAAAAGCTCACAAGTGATGATATAAAGGATAATTTACGCTTGCAATGCATTTTTGTCCAATTAATAGATTGCCTGTGTGTTGCATATTTTGCATGACAAAAGAGCAGAATATTAAACTGCCATTCATAATGAAAATGCACTTTGCAAATTAGAAATGCCGAAACAGAAATTTTTCACCCTGTTTAGGAAATAAACAGTCCTTAACCAATTAAACCACATTGTAATAATTCTATGATTTATTGCAAGTTGTTTAACTTTCAAAACTCGGCTAACCCATATTAAGGTCACAATCCATCATGTCTTGCTTGGAAAGCCAGCAAATAATGGCTGTTGTATTAGCTGCTTTTGATGATAGTATGAAAGAAGTATTAGCACTTGTCAACAAAACTGCTTACAACATAACATTAGCATGCATGGGCTGCTGTACCTATTTATTATTCTGGCAGCTTCACACATATTGTTACAAGCTTATAAAACATTTTGTCGGGTAGAAACCGAATGTACACTGTTTGATTTTCTGATAGACTGGCAGCATAAATGTCTGGGCTGACTTAGTTTAGTTTAAGTGTAAATAGAGACACAAATTCTTCAACCTGTTCTCTTATTGATACTGAAAAGTGCTGAATTATTCAGTATCCAACTCTTCTGTTTGTGTCTATCACAGTTATCAATTACCCATCAGTCTACTTGTCAAAACAGAATGGATTAATCTGGCTGAAAACAAGACAAATAAATGGATACTATAACAGGGGTACAGGGTTGCCAAACTGTCAAAGGGAAATCCAGGCAATGACATTTGCCGTCAAAAGTGGGATATCTGGCTTAAGTGAGCAAATGATTCTCCTTTACGAGCCAAGAATGCACTTAGCTTACCATAAGTAAATTAATCTGCCTACTTTGACTACTAACACATTGAAAATGCTGATAATATAGTAGTCAGTGTAAGTTTTTGTTCTATTGTTCAAATATCTTCCTGCTCTTACACAAATTATGTACTACAAATAATAAAAATTGTATGTGTTAATCTGTTATCAGTATAAGTGGAAATGGAATTACTCAGGCCACTTTGTAGGTTTCTGAGAACAGAATTCAAAACAGTGCTTTGCATAGATGTGAAAGTGGAATTAATCTAATCCGGCCCTGGGGCTCCACCCCTGATCTGTATCTCAATGTCTTACTTTGCAACTTCTCTGAAATGGTCCATTATTGCTCAAAGATACACAGGCTAAATCCACCTCATTTGATTTCTTAAGGGAAAAAGTCAGTAATGTGACTACTAATTTGGCAGCGATATCAGGCTGCATTAGAGTTTTCTTTTACCAACATTATATCAGAAAAGGCTCTCAGGCCTGTAGTCTTTTCTTCCCTTAGACTATGAGAAGCACAGAAGTCAAGAGTCACTGTAAATCATCAGGTTATCAACATTTTCACTTGGCGCCTGTTATTCTGCAATGTCAGTGCACTTAAATTGTATTTATTTCTTATTTTACCTAGCTTAATTTGAACTCAAAAGATTAAATATCTTCCATATTTCATATGCCATCAGATTACAGATTTCTAAAAAAGTTAATATTATGTAACTCAGAATATTAATAAAAAGATTTCTAAAAAAGTTTTCTAAAGATTTCTAAAAAAGTTTTCTAAAAGATTTCTGAAAAAGTTTTCTAAAAGATTTCTTAAAAAGTTAATATTATGTAACTCAGAATATTAATAAAAAGAAAAAATCTAAACACTTCATATTTATGGTACTCAGGTTCCATTCAAACATGAATAAGACAAGTTATTTACCACGAAACAAAGAAGATGCAAACAAATTTTGAATGCCAAATATTTGCTGCCGCACTCTTGGTTTTAAATTATGTTTGTTAGCATGTTTATCTATTTTAGGGCTTTAAAAAGCTTGCTTCGTATTATATCAATTTTTGTAAGGCACCTTGTGTGTTTTTTTTTTGAGGGGGGGAGGGGGGCATAACACCACCAACACACCACGTTCCAACATTCCTCTCCAACAATAGTACATTCTGCAGCAAGAATCTGAGGTCTTCCACATGTTTTGTGGGCTCCAGCTCCTATCAGTTCCAGCCAGCATGACCAGTGGTCGATTATGGGAGGATCACAGATTCCCCATTCCTTCTCTAGAGCACCGTAACATCAATAAAATACTAGTGGTATCCTAATATTATCCATATCTATATCTGCGGGACACGGGTGGCGCTGTGGTCTAAACCACAGAGCCTAGGGCTTGCCAATCAGAAGGTCGGCAGTTCGAATCCCCGCGACAGGGTGAGGTCCCGTTGCTCGGTCCCAGCTCCTGCCAACCTAGCAGTTTGAAAGCACGTGGATATAATACTTTTTGAACTCAGCTGAAATTATTTATGAGTAAGCTTGTATAGAATTGGTCCCCTGCTAATTCAAATTCTCTACTAGAGCACCAGTTCATAAGTAAATAAGGGGAATTGTCTCCTAAAACAGAGGTGGGGAAACTTTCACCCTCCAAGTGTTGGTGAACTATACTCCCATCTTCCTGAGTAAGTATGACAAATGGCCAGGGATGATGGAATTGTAGTTCAGCACCAACTGGCGGGCATAGCTGCCAAGTTTTCCCTTTTCTCGCGAGGAAGCCTATTCAGCATAAGGGAAAATCCCTTTAAAAAAGGGATAACTTGGCAGCTATGCTGGCGGGGCAATGATTCCCCACACCTGTCCTAAGATCACTTTCTGTCAGGTTTTTCTTCTTGTGTTTATGTAGCATAGTACTCAGTTATGTAGATGATGCTAAAAAGTAAGGTTAATTTCAATGTTTTAGCAACCTCTGTTATGTGCTTTCAACAATGGATCACAGCAAGGATGTTATGATATCTGCTGTATCTTCTGAATTCTGAGGAAGAATCATGCCAAGGTGGTATCCTATATAATAAAGTCCAAGTGTCCCTGCGTCCAGTCCCTGTGTCCCTGGGTTTGCGCTACTGCGCATGTGCCCCACGGACAGCTGTTGGGACTTGAAACGCAGAGCGCTCACATGCTCTGGTTGCCATGGCAATGCCGCGGTGCGCTTTCTCTCTCCCGTGCGCGCTCTCTCTCTCACCCCCCTCCGCTCTCCAGACTTAGGGGAACCGTCGTGTCTGACCGGACTGTGAGCAGCAGCAGCAGCAGGAGGAGGAGCGGCGGCGACGGCAGCAGCAGCCTGGCTGCACCAGGCAGCTCATGGAAAGGCTTTTCCGCTTTCTACCCGCTCCTGCCCCTCCCCCAGCCCAGCCTCCCCTGGAAAATGAGAGAGATGGGGAGAGAGAGAGAGAGAGCTCTAGGCGCGCGCTGCTTTTTGCCTCGCAGGCTCCCCTGGAGAGCTTTCCCACACGCGCCGGCTTCCCTTCGCGGAAACAAGTTCAAGGCTCCTTCCTCGAGAAGGCCTGCGTTTCCACAAGCCCCTACCACCTCACGCAGAAAGGGGTGCTTTCCTCTCCCTCTCTTGCCTCGCCTGCTTTGCCTCAATGCCCCCCCTCCTGCTTTTTCCCCTTCACACAGCCTGGGCCTCAGCCGTCTGTGCTCCATGAGGTCACTTGCTTCCATTCCCATTACTGCGGGCTCTCTTTCATTCTTTTTTGCCTCCTTTTGCAAAGGGGGCTGTGGGAGGTGGGAGGGAGGGGAAAGGGGTGGTGGAAGAAGAACCGCTCGAGGCACACGAATGCATGTAATTTCCAGCCCCCGCCATTTGGAGGGGGCAGGAAAGATTCGGCTGCAGAAAGAAGGGACTGGAGGTGGTTAATTGAGGCCAAAGCACCCAATGACATTTGCACCAGGATGTTCTAGCACCCGTTAATTTAACGGGCTTCATGATACTAGTTACCTTATAATGCTGTTGTCTTCACTGAAGTATATTCTTCCTCATCAGTTCAAACCAGAAGTAAAATTAGGACCTTGATATCCCATTTACTATTTAAAACATAGGTGGTAAAAACGACTCAACCAATTTCAGTTCTGTCACAGGCACACATTTATATTTTATTCCTGATAAACGTATTAGAAGTTGCCTTATGCCAGGTTAGACCAATTGTCTTCTGTCAGCATGAATATCTGACAATAGCACATATTACTATAATTCTTAATTGGCCAGTCTGAATTGACTACTAGGTTGAAACCTGATCTAAGATGAATCACAACAATAACACTATCAGCATAAAATATATGGTAAAAAATTAAAAAGTGGTTCTCCAAATACATGTGTGGGCTAAAGGCAGCTTCATGGTCTGAATGGTCTGATGATTATTGCATCTCCAGCAGAGCAGTGGACCCCCTTTCCCACCACAATGGGTTGTTATCTAACATCAGTCATAAGCAAAGTAGACCTATTAAAGATAATGGAAATGAACTTACATTAATTTCAGTGGGTCTATTTTGGGTAGAACTTAGTTGGCTGCAACTCAATTACGGTATAGAATCTTGCAAAGCAGTATATTCTTTCTATAACTTCTGCAAGTCCTTTGTGTTCTTAAGAGTTACCAAACTAGGTAGACTGAATTCTAACATTCTTCTTTTACTTATAATTCCAATACAATACACTCAATTTTTTCAGTTCAGTCTTAAACAAATAACAGATCTACACTTAAGACACGCTTCTTTGCTTTTACAGTAATTTATTAGTGCAATAATCTTCTTGACTTGATGAGCAATTATTTGAATTGATCCCAATATTCAAATATTTGCTTTAGACATTGATTTTGATCACTGTAGCTATTTAAACAAACTATTTATACAATTTTTTATTTCCCCTAGCTGCTGAATTCTGCAGGAGAAAAATGTTTGACAGCTTCTTCTCCTTGTATCATTAACAAAACATATTAAAAGTTATCTTAGCTGTTTCCACATTACTTTGTAAAGATTTTACTTTGTTTTTGATCTAGTTATTCTGTTTGAATAGCACTAGTATAATGGTTTTGCTTTGCTACAATTCAAAACATGATTAGCAAATTGTGGATCTGAAAATTATAGGGAAAATTGCATACACATCTAAAAATGGGTTAGACAGCTGAACGTAGTAAACGAATACACTTGTTCTTGCTGTCTTCCACTGCCCGGGCATTACAAAGCATCCAGACAGCTATTCTAATTTGCCAGATGGGAACTCCCTGAGTGCAGGGGAATTCCTGGATGGCACAGACAATGCACTCAGTGACTTTCACATTATCCATTTACACACGCTGGTTTACTTCCTGCTCAAATGAATGAATGAATAAATAAATAAATACAAATGAGAGTAGCTTAAGCACTGATGTGGAATACCTTATGTCAACTCTCCAAGAGTACATTGTGAGGAGGGATGACTTCTGGGAAGTGTACTACTGTGAGTGGAATAGGGGTCTCCTAACAACTCTCAACACCCTTAACAAACTACAGCTCCCAGAATTCTTTGGGGGAGGCCATGACTGTTTAAAGAGGTATGATGTTGCTTTTAGTTTATAGCAGGCATAGGCAAATCTGGCCCTCCAGATGTTTTGGGACTACAACTCCCATCATCCATGACTGCTGGTCCTGTTAGCTATGGATGATGGGAGTTGTAGTCCCAAAACATCTGGAGGGCCATGTTTGCCTATGCCTGGTTTGTAGTGCACATGGAGCCTAGTATTCACTACCTGAATATTATAAACTGGTGAATATGATCCTACATACCCTCCAACATTTATCTGATGAAAATACAGACATCCCATTCTATAATGATAATTTTACTATTTATACCCCACACATCTTACTGGGTTGCCCCAGCCACTCTGGGCAGTTTCAAACGTATATAAAAACATACTAAAACATTATTATTTTTTTTAAAAAAATCATTATACAGGAGTGCCTTCAGATGACTTGGAGGTCAGATAACTCCATACCCTCCAACATATCTCCAATGAAAATAAAGGTAAAGGTAAAGGGACCCCTGACCATTAGGTCCAGTTGTGACCGACTCTGGGGTTGCGGCGCTCATCTCGCTTTATTGGCTGAGGGAGCCAGCGTACAGCTTTCAGGTCATGTGGCCAGCATGACTAAGCCACTTCTGGCGAACCAGAGCAGCACATGGAAATGCTGTTTACCTTCCCGCCGGAGCGGTACCTATTTATCTACTAGGTTGACAGGAGCTAGGTTGGCAGGCTGGGACCAGGCAATGGGAGCTCACTCCGTCGCGGGGATTCGAACCGCTGGCCTTCTGATTGGCAAGCCCTAGGCTCTGTGGTTTAACCCACAGTGCCACCCGCATCCCTGGGTCCAATGAAAATAGGGACATTCTAAAGAAAAGTGGGACATTCCGGGATCAAATCAGAAACCAGGATGGCTTCTCTAAATCAGGGATGTCCCTGGAAAACGGGGACATTGGAGGGTCTGGATCCTACTGATTAAGACAAAAACAAATTGGATTTTCAAGTAATAAATACAAATAAATTGATAAACTAATTGAGTAGCATTCCATCTATAGTCTTCAGGCTTGATCCCCTCCTTCAAGCTCAGTGAAAACATGGAGGGAAGGAGCTGTCATCACTCCAGAACTTTGCTGGACTCAAAGTACACTCACAGCTTAGTATTCACAGCCTCTACACTGTAGGACAACAGGATCAGACCAACCAGCCTTCATTAGATCACATTACTTTTTTTTTCTGACTAGCACCTCGAAGACCTTGGCCTGCCTGTTGTGATCCTTCCATGCCTGATAGGATTCTGAGGATTCTGTCCTACCAGTAACTCCCTCTGCTGAAGTTAGTGTTCCCTGGGTCTTCAGCTGAGATGCACCAAAGCATCCACTCTTTGAAGGTAAAAATTGTGGCAATATGGTAGTCTTTAATCACCTTCTACTAAATTATTGTTCAAATACAGATACACCATTTTTACAATAGATGCTTGGTTAATTCATGTGGGCAAAATGCTTTTAGCTCTTTGAAAGAAAGAGTTGCTTACTATGCTCATGTAATGTGGATTTCCTAGTTTTCAATTCATTCAAATAACTGTCATGGCCAACAAGAAAAATATGAACAAAAACCCTTATCTTAACTACTATAGTTCTGAAGTGCTCTGTTAAAAACTGGAGGCACTGTACACTCCTTTAGGGCCCTCCTTGAGACTTTGATAATTCTGCTGTTCAGCTTCTGAAATTATTTTAGAAAATTACTTTCTTTTAGAGTTTCAACAAAAAGTGAAAACAATGAAGTTTTCTATACATCCGTTACAGATTCTTAAAAAAAGCTGTTTATTATGCTACAGCAGAGGCATAAGAGGATATCATTTTTACCAATCTGCCCTTCTTCCTGCTGTTCCCCTCATCTTCTACCCTGTTCTGGAAAAAGAGCTGGCAAAAATTGCCTTCCCCATCTCTTGTCAGTGAACTCGATAAAATGCCCTTCCATCACTACACCAAATTGTGATGGTTTGGGGTCTTACAACCCCCAAGTACCACCAATGTGGCAAGATATCTCACCTTTATATTATTACATGCATGATTCCTGCCACATACATGATGGATTAAACGAAGCCTGCTTTTCACTGCCAACATTTCATTCCAAATAAATAATATCTTTGTACACCTTTTCTGAGGTGGATGTAGGCACTGGATGATCAGACCAAGTGACTCAGAGTCAAAGTCAAACAAAGAAATAATTTTTAATTTACAGTATTAAAGCTTACAATAATAAAATAGAATAGGTTAATTATCAGGATAGATAAAACAATAATTGTGTAAAGATGCTACTGTTGCTCTAATTCTGCCTCTGTACTAAACTAGTGTGATGCTTCTAACATAACTTTATAACATTACATTTTTACATCCAGAGGGTAGCTATTCTGTTGCATATTGAGCATTCATGTGTCATGACTCCCTCAATGAACATACCTCTGAACATACCTATCTTCAATGTTGAGACAGGAACCCCAGCTCCTTCCCCTCCTTTGGGGGAGAGTGCTGTCGGAGTCTAGAAAGGGCTCTGGGCTGCAGCCTGGGATGGCTGAGCAGGATGCAGAGGGGGAGAAGGGCCCAGCACTCTCTCCTAGGACAAGGCAAGGCCTCCAGAGAAGAGATTCATTCAGACATAATGCCCGCTTGCAAACTAGACATTCCCACAGGAATAGTCTTGTAAGTAAGGTGGGCATGGAATAAATTCTCAGCTCCTGTGCAGTCTTAAACCTCTTGTCCCTGATCTTTGACTCATGAAGACTCATACCTCAACCCTTGCACCTAGATGAGGGGTAGGCAACCTAAGGCCCGGGGGCCAGATGCGGCCCAATTGCCTTCTCAGTCTGGCCCGCGGACGGTCCGGGAATCAGAATTTTTTTACATGAGTAGAATGTGTGCTTTTATTTAAAATGCATCTCTGGGTTATTTGTGTGGCATAAGAATTCGTTCATCCCCCCCCCTATAGTCCGGCCCACCACATGGTCTGAGGGATTGCGGACTGGCCCACGGCTGAAAAAGGTTGCTGACCCCTGACCTCGATGGTGTACCATTCCTCTGCTTTAATAAAGACCACTTCCTTACAAGTAAGAGCATATTTTGCCATGTTTTGGGATGGGAGCCAGGACATTGTGAGCTTGCACAATGTCAGACTGCAGGACTATATGTATTTACTTGGAAGTTGACTTCCTTGAAATAATAAGATTTACCAGTGAATGTGCCCAGGACTGCAGCCTAGAAGCAGCTGGCAGAAGTGGAAAATAATTGTGCAGAGTCATTCTCACATGCTTAACCAGTTGCAGATGCAGGCAAACACACCAAAAATTAACCAGCACCCCTAATTTAAATCTTTCTTGTCCCCTTTCTTTGCATGCACAACCCCTTATATAGTAACATATCCAACGAAGCCAAATGTTGGAAGAATCAGGGCAGACAATAGAAAGTACTACCTCACACAGTGCGTGGTTACACCATGGAACTCACTCCCACAAGAAGCAGTGGTGGATTAGACAAATTCATGGAGGACAAGACCATCAATAGCTTGATCCAGCAGACTGTTCTTATGACAGCAATGTGGCAAGCTGAAGAATGCCACAGGACAGGATGAAATCCCAACAAAAGTGCTGGAAATCCCAACAAAAGGATCAATTCCTCCCTCATGACACATCTCCACGACCTCCTCTTGCAATGTTGGGAGCAAAGATTTGTGCCTCAAGACATACGCAACTCCAGTATTATGACCCTCTACAAGAGCAAAGGTGACCACCACGACTGTAACAACTACTTAGGATCTCCCTTTTGAGTACTGTGGGGAAAGCCCATCTCAACAGATTATAGTCACTTGTTGACAGGTTCGATCTCGAGTCATAATGTGGCTTTAAAGCTGAGAGGTCAGTAGTCAACATTATTTTCTCACTGTGCCAGCCACAGGAGAAATGCCAAGAGCAGAGACACCCCTTGTACACTGTCTTCATAGATAAGCCCTTTGACCTCCTCAGCCATACTGCTTGACAGGATGCCCACCTAAGCTTCACAAGAAGATTGTGTCCTTCCATGAGAACATGCATGGCACCATCCAATATGACAGCTCATCTTCAGATGTCTTCCCTATAAAGAGTGGTGTGAAACAGGGCTGTGTTCTTGCTGCAACCCTCTTTGGCCTATTCTTCGCCCTGTTGCTCTCATATGCCTTCAGCTCAACTGAAGATGGTGTGTATTCAAGGAGCAAAAGGGGTCTGTTCAACCTTACCTAAGAGATGTTTGCAAAGGCTGCAGATGATGCAGCCTTAACAGTGCACTCTGAGGAAACGCTACAGAGACTCATCAACTGTTTTGCACAATCCTGCAGGGAGTTCACTTCAGATAAGAGGTGAGCAACACACCCTTGATAACTCATCAGGTATCCTTAGCCACAGAAGAATTTACAGTATACTTTCTATCCAGATTACCTGAAATCCCTCCCCAACGATCTATTTTTTACTCATCTGCTAGGATGAGTGTGGGGTGCTCTAGTCCTAAGTAAGAGGATGTCTTATTATGCACTGAGGTGAAAGACTGTGCCTTGGGAATTATTGTTCATAGGGTTCTGCCATTGCAATTAGCTCCTCCTCTGTCCCATGGTGGGACTATACCACCATTGCAGTTCAATTACGCAAATCCTGAAATCATATTGTTTGCTGAGCTACACTGCAATTCTTGGAGGCAGATTGGGTTATTTTATGTTCCAGTCAAATGTGAGCCTGGGGGAAGTCACCCATCTGTAGCGCTTTCATTAATTCATTTATTTGTATGCTGCTTTTTTCCAGCTTGTGTCCAAAGCAGCTTGCAATGTAACAAATGTAACAAATGAACAAGGCCAAAAAGATCACGTTGCACTGTAAGAAAGTGAGGAGGGGTGGTTATTAACCTACACATATTGACTGACAACTACCATTGTTTTCCCATGGCATATCTTCCTTTCAATGGGGCCTCTTTTCTCAGCACCTTTCCCTTTTCTTACTTGGGGAGGAAAAGTTCCCTCATCTTCCTGCAAATCCCACAGATTCTCATCACCTTTATGTTACCTGGTTTGCTTTCCATGAAATGTTCCTTCAACTCCCTTTCTTATCATCCTCAAAATAATCTGTTTTAATGTTTTGGAACTTGCCTAGTTCAAGACAATTAAGAAATTTTAGGTTGTTCAATTGATTTTTTTAAAGCAGTGTTTAGGTTTAGAAACCTGTTCAGTTTGATTCCCTAGTTTCTAGACTCCTAAGCTACTTTTAGGAAGGCTATAGTTGCAAAACTATTCGGATACTATAAATAAATAAAATACATCCTGTATATATTGCAAATTGGCCAGGAGCAGCCATGTTAAGATCAAGTTTAAATACAAACAACTGTTCTGTTCCTAAATGGTCCAATAAGGGCCCTAGTGAAGTGCAAATCTGTCCCTTTGAGCCACTGTTGCCTGATCACTCTGGGCCCCTTTTTGAGCGGGGGGAGGGAGAGAAAATAATATCATATTTGCTAGAGAGCTACCAATATTCTCTTGAAATTGCTCCTGACACTATTTCTATTATCATTTCAAGATGGCATGTCACTGATGGATGGATGGAGCCAGGGTTGGAGATCACCAAAAAGAAAAGCAAAACTATAAAGATGGGAGACAGTAAATTCAGATAGTCAGAAAAACAAAGGGCAGCTTTTCAGTAAGTGCTGCGATGGAGAGTAAGCATTTTAAATAAGTTTCATATATGTATCCATCATGTTTGAACTTCCAAGGGAATGTGCAAAGATGGAGCTTGCACAACTGACAAAATAGTGAGTTCCAAAAATGGGTACAATTCACACTTCATGCCACAGGGAATATGCTCAAGTTGCTCTTTCAAACATTAATCCTAAACCACAAAAGATAGATGTGTTAAGTAAGTCACTCACACATTCTTTTCTAGTGCCTTCTGTAACTTATGAAGTCTTGCTGACATTGTGGCTTCATTGAATATGAAATAGTCAAATGAATGAGTTTTAGGTTAATAAAAACTATGACTTTAAAAGGTGTTTTTTTTTAAGCAACAACATAGTAATGTGATGATCAGCTACTAATTCACAACAGATGTCTTAGAGACAGTTAATTAGAAATATAAAACAAGCACCTGGCAATACATACAACAAATATTTTTCAAAATATAGTCCAAAGGAACAATGCTGTAACAGTTTTCAGCTGACAATTCTGAATAATTATAACTTCAGATTCATTTGAGCTGTTTATATTAAAGTGCTAGTATCTTAACAATTTACTATACAGAATTTTTTAAAGGCACAATATTCCATATGCATGCTCTATTATATCATGCACATTAGCTTCAACTAATTAAAGACAAAATAAAGGCAATGCTATAATGACTCAAAACTCAAGAAACGCGCCTCCTTATTACTAGTTCAAGTTTATGTTAACTGTTAGTTAATTTGCAGGTTTTAACAATACACAGATTGACATTCACTGCTTTTTTTTTAAAAAAAGTATTCTCTTGTTTAAAGGGGAAAACATTGGCATCATAACCACATTTTTACCTGGTAATGACCTAGCATCCAGTATAGGAATAATAAATAGTATTATTGAATACTGTTTCAGTAGAATGTAAACATACTTCTAAGTCAGTGTGTTTAGGACTGCAGTCTTCCTGTTATATTTCCCATTAAAGTGCTACAATCTGACATTTTAAGGACACTATCCAGATTTCTGGTCAACAACCAAGTTTGTGCCTTACATATATTTACCCACATTCTAACAATATACACCTTAGAAACAATGCTGTCTAAGTGAATTCTAGACCCAGACTGAGCTATGCAGTGAAGCTAAACAGGAGAACATTTGCAATTTAAAACATAATTCGTCATAATGAAAATGTAAAGCAGTAGTTCTGTTTTATTTGGCATGGCAGGTTAGGAATCCCTGTGAAGCTACACCGAAGCAAAGAATAGATTAATAATTTAATTTGGTTCAGAACTATGCAAGTGCGGCACCACAAGCTTTTATCCTGTAACCAGCTGCTGACCCTAATATGGATCAACCAATTAGACATCTCTATTTAATCATTGGTTGACCCATCTAAAACTCACTAGGAGTTTTCATTTTACACAACATGCAAAGGTCTAAAAGAATCATCGTTATCCCCCTGGTGGAGATGGCTGATTTGACAGAAACACACACAAAAGTTCAACAAACAACTAAAAAGCAAGATCATTTTAAGCTGTGTTCTGCAAAAGAACATCTTAGTATAATGAGCCTTTTTTCGATCTCTCTTGGCAGAGCTTCAGCCCTCTCAGATAACCCCACACAAAGCAAATACCATTCGTCTGAAGTTACATTTGCTCCTTGTTATCACAACTTATGCCACTTAATTCATTATTCAACGAATTCATTTTCTTGTTTATTAGATGCAAGGTAGCCGCTCTTCCCTAAAGGCCATGTATGCAAAAGACTGCTTGTAATCCTGTCACTTCAAACCTCTCTAGGCTTTTACATTGCTTCAGGAATTAGGAAGAAAGAAGCAAACAATTTAGATTTATTCATGGTGATATTAAATTT
Organism: Zootoca vivipara; assembly: GCF_965207765.1. Lineage (NCBI taxonomy): Eukaryota > Metazoa > Chordata > Lepidosauria > Squamata > Lacertidae > Zootoca > Zootoca vivipara. Next base: position 26,811,573 of record NC_142593.1, on the reverse strand, counting down.
GTATATGATAAAGGAAATGAGAGAAATGTTACACAGAAAATTTAAAATGGTTGATATAAAACAGTGGAATATGTTACTTCATGTGTTTGTAAATGTTAGCACATTGATTTCTGTTCCCCAAAAACACAAGTATATCTTCTGGACAACAGATACTGTACAATTAAAAAGTATTTGTTTCACATACTGGTGTTTTCACAAAAAGTTATAGTGCAAACCATTCAATCAAATGTGAAGTATTTCATCTGTTCACAACAGTATAATCTGCTAAGAGACTGGTTTGCTTTAAAATGCCCTATATTTCAAAATATAGAACACCTGAATATTAATACTGCAAAATTATAAAATGCAAACTGGATTTACATACAAGTTGCTACTAATTATCAAGGTATGTGTATTCTACTTTTCTATAATGGGCATTATGAATGCTATGAAACAAGAAAAGTATCACAGCACTTTACCCACTATGCTATAAAGAGTCATAGGTCTATCAAACAGATTCTGTAACCTGATGCTGTGAAGATCATTAAAATGCAAATGAATTACTGAACCAAATACATTTTCAGAGCACTTTTAGGACAATTAACACTGTATACAGTTATCTACAGAAGTATACACATTACTTTTACATAAAAGGCTACAAATCAGAAATTAGAGGTAAAAATGGTAAGAACCACATTATAACCTTCAATATTCAGACTTTAACAGGTCATTTGTTTTATTTGATTACATCTAGACACCCAATATTTCCAACTCTCTTTATTAAGTTGCTAAATAACTCCTTTGTGGATGTGCTTAATTTGATTGTATGAAGTTATGCAATTCTTAGATGTGTCACACTGCAGTGTTCACTAAAGATAGCCGCAATCATGTCCTTGTTATTAATGTGCATTATGAATTAGCAGTTCTGTGTTATTCCACCAGCAAAATTCCCAGAACACCAAAAAGCCCCAGAGCAAGGGCAATTGTGTAAAAGAACAATTTACTGAACACCTCCTGTTAATAGGAAAACTTTAAAGCCAGTTAATTTATGATCATACTCCTGCTGATAAAAACTCAAGCATGGTGAGCATTTTAAGGATGCCTTAAGAAAGCTTTAGATTAAAAATCTGCTTTAGAAATGCGTCTATAAGATTAACTGTTGACATTCTTACACATAAACATACCGGTACTGAAAATTCTGATTAATGAACTGCATCTCCTGAATAATTAACCTTCCCTTGATGACTGCATTCAGGTTTCAGGAAGATGTGCTCTTCGTATATGACATATAAGAAAATATCAGACTCATTATATATAATATAAAATCAATTCTTTTCTGCCACTGGGATTTTTATATGACTTGTCACCAATCAGGGTGTACAGGATTAAAAAAAGCTTAAAATTACTTATATATATGAAAATCTTTACAATTATTTAACCCTACTGATTATTAATGATATACAACTTTATTGTTATGATATGTATATATACCATTATTCTTTATTGTACAACCATTCAATTTTTGCACTTGGGAAATTTTAAAAGTCGTCACCCAGTGATTTTTATAGCATAACAGTATGCTAGATAAAGATATTTAAGCTGTCAGTATAAACTGCTTCTGTTTTCATTTTGCATTTAATTTCAATGCCAGACTCAAGGCATAAATTTTTCATCACCTGCAATGCTATGAATAAAAGATTAAAAAAGATCTCAGAAGAAATTCTAACACATGCGGTGCATGCAGCACATTGTGCAGACACAGTGCGCATAACTAGATGTTTAATTTCCATCATTTCCCCCTACGTCAGGAACATTATTATTTGGGTTAATACATCATGCAGTTAATTTCCAGTATTTCAGCTCTACTAAATTTCAGTTTGCTTGTTTCTGGACAAATAATCTATTGAGAAATATTAGAACCTGGAAGATACACATCAACTGTTAGAACCATATAATATTTTCTTAGCATAATAACAGAAATGTCTTGTGTGATTGAACTATACTAACAAAAATACCACAACCCACATATTTTTCCTCTCTGTTTTTATGAGCAAGCAGATAAATCTATTTCCACCTTTAATCAAATAAATAAATATCACTTAAACATTTCAAAGATCATTTTCACTTCTAATTAAAGCTTACTTCATATTTTAAGCCAAAGGATGTGATCAGTCCCAGGAGGTAAAGACAGGAGCTCACTCTTAAGGCATTTTTTATTTAGCACTTAAGAGCCCTTTCTGCAGTACTGTGCAATTTCATTTTTGGAAAAACTTTATTCATACTCAGAGGGCCACTCATGAAGTTCACTTATCTTTTGCAATCAGCTCATTGGGAAAAATTAAAGTACTAGTGGAATTCTCCATATTCAGCAGTTTGACCAACTTTTAAAAGATAATAGTTGAGATTCATAGAATGACACCCATTGACCAATGAAGTCTTAGCTACACTGGAAATGCAGTCCAGTCAGTGCCGGATTACCAAATAGCCAGAATAGGCACTGGCTTATGAGCCCCACGCCTTTTAAGGGTCCTGTGTCAATGGATCAAAATAATATTGATTTGATCTTGAAAGAAAATTACAATCAAGCTTTCATAGTTCAATGTGAGGGCCCCCCTGAGATTTCAACTGCCTTGGGGCCTGCACAGGGTTTAATCCTGCACTGAGTCCAGTCAAGAAAAAAAATGCTTCTTTCCTTTGCGGGCATATTTTTGAAATAAGAAGAGGCTGCTGGGTCAGATCTGCAGGCCATGTAGTCCGGCCTCCTGTTCTCACAGCAACCAAGCAGATGCCCATGGGAAGCCCTCCAAGCAGGACCTGAACACAAAGTGGGAGAGCTGTACAAACCCTTATTCCCATCAGTTCTTCTCACTGGGTTCCTGGGCATGCAAAACAGCTGAATGGGGACATGGAGTGCACACAAAGAGTTTCCATTTCCCCTTAATTACTTTCTGTTCCACACTTCTATAATGCTTATAAGAATTTGCAATCAGAACATCATAAGCTACAATAAAAACAGATTAAAATACAATAAAAATGCATAGAGATTTCTATCATGCCCCATGAGAACTGTTAACCGGCAGCCGCCATACCTGCACTGTGAGTGGATTAAGCCCTGACTAAACGACTAAACAACAACCTTAAGCATAGGAAGAGTGTGGTGTAGTTGCATTGGGAGACTTGGGTGCAAAAGCCTGCACAGACATGAAGTGGCCTTGTGAGGATAAAAGGGGGGGGGAACTGCCCCTAAACTTCTTGGGTGAAATGCAGGATAAAAAATGTAATAAATAAAACATTGGTCCAAGAATATAAAGCAGTATAGCTCTTCTTGGCAGAAAAGCAATGACAAACCTAGACAGCATCTTAACAAGCAGAGACATCACCTTGCTGACAAAGGTCCGTATAGTTAAAGCTATGGTTTTCCCAGTAGTGATATATGGAAGTGAGAGCTGGACCATAAAGAAGGCTGATCGCCAAAAAATTGATGCTTTTGAATTATGGTGCTGGAGGAGACTCTTGAGAGTCCCATGGACTGCAAGAAGATCAAACCTATCCATTCTGAAGGAAATCAGCCCTGAGTGCTCACTGGAAGGACAGATCCTGAAGCTGAGGCTCCAATACTTTGGCCACCTCATGAGAAGAGAAGAATCCTTGGAAAAGACCCTGATGTTGGGAAAGATTGAGGGCACTAGGAGAAGGGGACGGCAGAGGACGAGATGGTTGGACAGTGTTCTCGAAGCTACGAACATGAGTTTGACCAAACTGCGGGAGGCAGTGGAAGACAGGAGTGCCTGGCGTGCTATGGTCCATGGGGTCACGAAGAGTCGGACACGACTAAACAACAACAAATAGCTCTAGAGCCTTTGTAAAATACGATATCAAAGTTTGATAGGTGATTTTAGATGACTTAGTAAATTCATAGTGTGAAACAATGGTAGACAAGGTATTTTATTCTATATCTAGATCACAATAGGTTTTGTGAAAACACTATGTTATAAAGCACTTTTGGTGGAGAGTAACATGGCACCTTTAATTTTTCTCTATTGGGGGAAGTTCACCTCATTTGTTAGTATTATGGCTGCAGCACACAGTACCAACCTTCCCAAGTCACACAAATAAAAGTGATTATGCACACAGGACATAGATAAGGTCTGTGTATATTGTTATTGCAACAGCAGGCATCTCACACAAATTGCAGGGTTTTTTTAATAATATAGGTTAGCTGAAAAATACTTCAGGGGTTGACAATTAATAGCAAGCTAGTGGAGGAAGAGAACAGTCAGGGAAATGGAGGAGAACAGATAATGAGGCTGGGATGATTCAGAAAGTCTGTTAAATAAGAGGTTTCTGAGGAGAGACTTTAAAGGGAGATGGAGGCAGCCCGAGGAATTGGGGGCGGGGGAAGATGATATGAGGGAAATGTAAGAGCAGGAGGAAAATCCAGCAGTACATGAACCTGATTGATGCAGAAGGAGCAAAGACAACTTGCCATTCTTGGCGGAAGCGTAGGTGAGCTGCTGGGGGGGGGGACCTCATGTGCGGTTGACTGGCCAGTATTATCAGCACCAGCTGGCTGTGGGGAGTGACAGGACTTCCTTATCTTGGTATTTAGACTGCTGGATAGGAATTTTGAAACAGACCTGGGTAAGCCTGTTTTCACTTAGGTCTGCCTCCAAAACTTAAAAGCCAGCAGCATTGCCTTTCACCAGCACAGTCAACACTGGATACTCCACCCTCCCATCCTGTATATATTTAGCAATGTGTGCATATTACTTTGCTATGGAGTGTATTGATTGCCATGTTTGGGGCCAAGGAGGAATTTATCTGCAGACCAATTGAGCCGATCTGGTAGCTTTGCCTATATCACAGCAATTGTCACAAGTTGGTAGAAAAAGGCTGGGTTGGATCCTTAGTCTAACCAGCAGGAATGGGAAGGAGCGTTAACTCCCCTCTCCTCCAGATGAACGTATGAGGATACCCGGTAAAGGGGCCCTAAGGGGAAGGATTCTGTCCATATGCACAGATGGGGGCTAATGGGTCATATAACTCCCCAATTGGTGTCCTAGAGGGGTTGCCCATATTTGATGTTCTTCAAATGAGGATCCTTAAACCAGGATTGACCCTGACAGAGTTATCAGTCAGCAACTGGGTTGGCTGATCCAGGATATATACCCAATGCCTAGGCCTTCTTACACCTGTAATCAATAAAGTGGTGGCCATTTCAATCCCAAAAGATTGTCACGTCATTCATTGCTTTCTATGCTCTACCCTGGTGACCACTGGCTTACTGAGACTGTGCCTGCAAGTTGGGATGCAAGGTGAGGAGATAGAATAAGTATTGGGGCAGACATGTGGAAGGCTTTAAAAATAAGGACTAGAATGTTGAAGCTGATTTTTTTTAAGAAAAGGACTTAAAAGAGAGATAGGAAAACAGTGATGGAAGAGAAAGGTGAGATCAGCAGAGAAGTCATTCCTTATTGACTGAACTGGGTAATTCTAACAAGAGGAAATGTTCAGAAGGAGGGGAGAGGGTGACACTACGGTAATCTAGTAGAAAGGTAGTAAGAACATGTGCTAGGAGCTTATCAATAGATACCAAGAGGAAAGAACACATTTGTGATGTTGGGAAACAAACAGTAACATCTACTGTTAAGCAAGAGAAAGATAAGGAAGAAGAGTCAAAGGATGATTCCATGGCTGCATGCCTCAAAGGCAGGGAGGTGACAAAAAAAATGAGGAAAGGGAGAAGATTTGATGGGAAATGTATGAGTTTTGTCTGTCATGTTCTACTTTAGATGTCAAAAGAGAGACTAAGTGATGGTCAGAGAAGCTAAATTCAGAAAAACAGAGGTCAGGCATAGAAGAATATTTGGCAAGGATAAAATCAAGGACATGATAATAGTTGTGAGTTGCAAAGGCGAATTGATGGTTGAGATCAAATGAGATGGTGAGAGAGAAATCAATATACTGAGGAATCATCAGAGTTAATACTCAAATCTCCAAGGATAAGAGCAGGAGATAGAGATGAAAGGATGAAAAAAGGCAAGTACAGCCAAACTGAAAAGACCACGACAAGGCTGGGTGGGATAATACACTGTGGCCAAGTAACAAACTGGAATTAGATATTGTATTATCTTGCTACATTTAAAAATACACAGGGATTCCGCACCATATTTATTCATTATATTCAACATTCTGCCCACAAGCCCCCTCAAAATAGCCTGGATGATATTTAAAGTGAATCTCTGGACTACATTATCATTCCAAGATATGATTCGGCTCTGTTACACCAGATGTCCAGTTCCTTTTTCTATATAACAAACATGAACGGTAAGCCAAAAGAGGTACACCATTTTCTTTAAGGTCCATACACAAAAGAAAACACAAAACCTCTGTTTTTCAGCCCCATTCGCAATGTGCCAGCTGATTGTTGGCAATTGAATAACCCTGTCGAAAGGGCTCTGCTGACCAGTAGCACCTACAAATCTCTCTCCATAAACCACCCCTTTCTCCCAAGCCCTGCCTTTACCTGCTCATATATGATGTCAGGTGTATGCTAGGTGGGCATGTCTTGCTCAAAATGGCCTTAGAGGCCAAATCAGATTCATGGGCCAGAGGTTTTCCCCTCCGTTAAGCATTTTCCAGCAGTCTACAGCCTTGCTGACTACCCACACTAACTTGATCTGAAAAAGCCCCATGGAAGACCAGAAAACCAGGGTTGCAAGGAAAGTAACACCAGCAAGTGCAGATGATGTAAACATTCCATAAAGAGAGAATGCCAGCTATTGGAACACTTAATCTGGCATGATCTAATAAGCAACTATAGTTCCTTTCTTGTGGAATGAACGAGTGGACATGCTCACAGCTGCTATCTCCTCTGAAACTCCACATGTTCAGCACAAATACAGCATAAAAGCTGTATGCATCTAGGCTCTCTCTAGGTGACAAAGCACGGTGCTTTTTGTAAGGTTTTAGATCTTGTATAGAAAACATGGAGATCAGGACTAGGAACAAGAAGCACCATGGCATATCCATTCTGTGTGCTATTTTACAGTTTGAAAAGGGCTTATTTTTCTTTAGATTCTTTAGATATTTATCTAAAGAATGAGGTGTAATTGATCATGTTATGTGTGTTATTTATTCATTTTGCACAGAAAGGCAGTTTCTATGTTCAATAGGGACCCCCCCCATTTGAATTCCAGAATGGGTGAAAATAAAGTGAAGACAGCAGGCAATGACAGGCGACTGGGGTTGGGCTGGAACTATCTTCAAGTACCAAATTAATGTGGCTTCTGTCCACCTTCTCAGCTCATGCACGATTCATCTGGGGAAACTTCTTCAGTTTGGTCTGCTATGGGCCTATATGTAAAGGGGCTGATTATTTGTTTGGTTAATGGAGGATAAGGCTATCAATGACTTCTTACCATGACAGCTGTATACAATATTGGAGACAGATTGCCTTTGAATACCAATTCCTGGAGAGTACAACTGCACTCATGGCTTGATTGTGGGCTTCATGCAGCCATCTGGCTGGCCCCTAGGAGAACAGGATGCTGGACAAGATGGCTCTTTGGTTTGATCCATCAGGGCCTCCGCAAGCTAGCCCACTCTTCTGGCCAGGTATATGGCTGCTTTTGCTTTGCTATGGCTCACTATGGATCTGGATTAGGTGCCAATTTGGGGAAATGTTTTTTTGGGGGTGGGGTGGGGTGCTGGCATTCCTGATTGGCTCTGGATGGATCGGTCTTAAATTTATTCTGCTCATTCACCTCTTCATTGTGGCTCCATTGTTCTCCTCCCAACCCACTCCTACTGCAGCTACAAACTACGTATGTACTATACAATGTGTACAGTATAGGAAAGTATAAGTGTGCTTGGGACATTATGATAAGGTATGTTTTCTTTTCTTACTTTACTAAAAGCCAGTTTCAAAATGAATTAAATATGAACAACATATTTTTTCCCATATCACATCCTTGAGCAGCATCATTTTAATATCCTCTTCTAGATCAACGGTATTGTACTGGATTGACAGAATATGGTGCAAAATATGGTCTGAAGCTCAACATAGAAAAACCAAGATCATGGCCACTGGTCCCATCACCTCCTGGCAAATAGAAGAGGGAGAAATGGAGGCAATGAGAGATTTTACTTTCTTGAGTTCCATGATCACTGCAGATGGTGACAGCAGTCACGAAATTAAAAGATGCCTGCTTCATGGGAGAAAAGCAATGACAAACCTAGACAGCATCTTAAAAAGCAGAAACATCACCTTGCCAACAAAGGTCCGTATAGTTAAAGCTATGGTTTTCCCAGTAGTGATGTATGGAAGTGAGAGCTGGACCAGAAAGAAGGCTGATTGCTGAAGGATTGATGCTTTTGAATTATGGTGCTGGAGACTCTTGAGCAGGCATCCCCAAACTGCGGCCCTCCAGATGTTTTGGCCTACAACTCCCATGATCCCTAGCTTACAGGACCAGTGGTCAGGGGTGATGGGAATTGTAGTCCAAAACATCTGGAGGGCCGAAGTTTGGGGATGCCTGCTCTTGAGAGACCCATGGACTGCAAGAAGCTGAGGCTCCAATACTTTGGCAACCTCATGAGAAGAGAAGATTCCCTGGAAAAAACCCTGATGTTGGGAAAGATTGAGGGCACAAGGAGAAGGGGATGACAGAGGACAAGATGGTTGGACAGTGTTCTTGAAACCACGAATGTGAGTTTGACCAAACTGCGGAAGGCAGTGGAAGACACGAGTGCCTGGCGTGCTATGGTCCATGGGGTCACGAAGAGTCGGACATGACTGAACAACAACAACAATGTAATTCAAGAGGAGGGAAATATATTCATAGAGACCTATCATATGTTCAAAAGAGAACAAATCACAAAATTAAAAACTGAAGACACCATCTGTTTCTAATCATTATCCCATTACATTTCTTCCAACATAAGAGAACTGTGCAATGATTTTGCAGCTGATGCTAGATACAATATAAAACTATACTCAATGTGGATCATTTACAGATTGAATTTGTGTCCTCCATTAGTTCTGGAGAAATATGTTCTTTCCCGTGGCTTAGCTTTCCAAACACATTTGGAATATAAAAGTTTCAAGTACAATATGCCCTAGAAGCCCCAGTAGTGGTGACTCATTGATGAGTTCCAAGAAGATATCAATATTTTACTATGAAAAGAATTACAAAAATGGTTTGCTTATGGCGCTGCCCTTTGAATAATCTTTTGAAAAGTTTTCATTTTTATCTGTGAATTTCCACTGCATTGGGACGTGGGAGAGATAGGTAAACCTCAAGGTCTGTTTTCTGTTGGATTTCAATTGTGGTGAACAGTTTTCATCACTGATAAGTCGTAGTGAAAAAAGCCTGCTGCACAGCAATAGAAGCATGGAGGAAGAGGTTTTTGGAAACTGTTGAGAGTAGAGAGCTGTGCACATCTCAAGGCATAATACTGAAAGTATAATAGGAAGGATCTGGGATCTCAGGAATTGGGACAGTATAGGCATGTGGATGATATATTGTGATAACAACAGCAAAAATTATTCTAGTTCTTTATAATGCACAACTTTCTTTCTCCTACATAGAGCAGAATATTAGAAAGTTTTATGCATATATTACATAATGCCCTGTTGAGAGAATGCTCTCTCCAAGAAAGCTTGGCCTATTATCTATTCTGATCTTATTTTAGCACCAGGCAGAGATATGTGTTTCCCCAGGCACTGCTGAGTTGTGTTTTATCTGCTGTTGTTATTCTGATGTCACATTGGCAACAAGACGTGCTGAAGGGCTAGGGTAATAAACTAAGATAATTGTGGCACTTAAAAGTTACCTCCCTAATGACTTTGTAAACACTTTCAGTACAATAAGCAGTGCCCTTTTATTGGCTGCTGGGTGGTGTGCTCATTGGCCCTCTGCCTATTGCCCTGTATCAGGTGCTCAGACCAACAACGTGTAGGAACTTCGGGAGCAAGTAGGCTGACAGCTGATTGGTTGGAGACATATGGGCTGGAAGGCACCAGCAAGCTGAAACTACTGATTTGTGCAGGTTTGCAGCACCACAATTATAATGGTTGGGTGATGTACTGCACTTTGATGCAATGGTTTGATTGCAATTAAGTATGCAATGCACAGGGAAATATACACATTCTGTATCGCTGTTCCAAAACAAACAAACAAACACCACCTCAAGGTAGCTAAAAAGTGCAAAACAAGAGCTAGAACATAAGCCACTGTATAGCAAGAGGAAGCTTTCAAGTCTGTACTGCTCCTGAGGGGCAGATATCATTGCCACCAATGTTACATACCTGGCCTTGAGGGACCTTTTTGTGCACACAGAGTCTTCACACTCACTGCCCTCCATATGTTATGGGCCTTTATAAGTCCTCAGGCAGGGACTGCATCCCTTCTGATGATGTGTTAACGTTCTAGTGGTTCAAGGATAAAAATATCTGGAATGCTAAAAGTCTAAAGACTTACAATTAGTGTGTTTAAATTCTCAATTGTTTCTAACTATCATAAGACCACATTCTGTAATCTTTAGCCCTTTTGTGTTATATAATATTAAGGACAGTAATAACAATGATAAAATTATCAAGATCACTTCACCTAGAGAGTAAGTAGTACATTAAAAATATTATAATTGAGTATGTTATAATGCATTATTACACATGACTATACCAGTTTAGATATTTAAATTAACTTCATAAAACATAATATAGTGTGTAAAATGAGGCTGATAAAAATAATTTTTCAGTGTTCCTCGTATGCTTGTCTACCTTCTACTCAAAGATCCTCCTTCTTTCATAATACTCTATAATATGGTTACAAGTGCATTGAAATTCATCTTGTTAGAATGGTAGTAATATATCCCACCAGGACTACTGTTCCTAGTAGCAATTTAAAATAATTATTGTGAGACTTGATGCTAGACATCAGGTTTGCAATAGAATTACAATGAGGGAAGTGTATTAGAGACAAAACATTGCTGGAAGAAAACTTCATAATGGCGCAATTTGGAACTAAGCCTCAATTTTACAGTAATAGATTCTCTTTATGATGGCACAAAGGAGTAAATGCACTTAGCAAATTTAAATCTATTATTAGTCACACTTTGTGGATTGCAGTGCAGAAAGGAGAAAAGAAATTAGCTTTTTAAATATACTACTTACATAAAACAGGTTCTAGTCTAAGGAACATTATACAAAAACTGCACTGAAATACAGTCAGCCTCACTAGCCATAGAAATTTGCACATGTTCAGAAATTCTTCTGAAATATTTCAGATTTCCTCATCTACTGTACATTTCTGCATTTGGGATACCTTGTAACAGCAGTATACTCTTCATCCTACCAGCACATTATATAACGAGCCGAGGCAGACAAAATTAATTTGATAGTCATCTCCAACTGCTTCCTACGTAAGAAATCTGAATGGAGAAATATTTATAGTTCACATTGGGACTATGCTATCTTTAACTGGATTCCTACGAACAGTATTTTACATTATGGTTAGTGATCTGATTTCACTATTTGAAACCATTGTAAATATTTTTTAATATCCTGTAGAGGAGGAAAATTCTGGGAAGCAGAAAAATTTATTTTTCATGGAGTATATTGTTATTTCTCTCTAAATAATTAATGCAGATTTGATGCTAAAGTTTCAAGACTCAGTTCTAGGTGGAATGTGATCCCATTAAGTTTCTGTAGTAAACTGAGCTGAGCAGGAGACTGCTTCCCCTCCTTAGTACCACTGCACTCCATCTAGCCTTCTTGCGTCTGCAAGATGTGATAGATCCTCATGACACTATATGAGCCAAGTGATGCAAATAATACCAAAAGGCTTCTTTTGCAGAAGAGTAGTTTCTGGCTGCTGTTGTTTTAATGTTTCCATTAGGACTATACAGTGGTACCTCTGGTTAAGAACTTAATTCATTCTGGAGGTCCATTCTTAACCTGAAACTGTTCTTAACCTGAGGTACCACTTTAGCTAATGGGGCCTCCTGCTGCCGCCGCGCTGCTGCCGCGCAATTTCTGTTCTCACCCTTAACCCGAGGTACTACTTCTGGGTTAGCGGAGTCTGTAACCTGAAGGATTTGTAACCCGAAGCATTTGTAACCTCAGGTACTACTGTATTCACACTAGCATAGACCTAGGGCCATCAATAAAAATCAACAAAATACATAGCTAAATCAGGTTCTACTCCCTCCCCCCAAAAGACCTGCCTCCACTAACAAAAGGCCTGCCCCCCCCCACAACAAAAATCCTGGCTACGCCTACTGTAGGAAGATATCTTTGCTGCATGACTGGGAGCCTAGTCTTGTTCCCTGCTCCCTCTGTTTGGTGAAATACAATACTGTATATATGTCCTATCACTGGAAGAATTGCTTGGGTAATGAGGAAAGGTTATGACTTTGGAATTTTTTCATTTATATCTAAAAAAGTGAGTAAACGGCACATGATAGAGGTTCTCACTGTATACAGAGGAAAATAGAAACAAGTGTTTCTCCCTCTCCCATAATACTAGAACTTGGGATCTTCTAATTAAGCCTGTTGTTGGGAGATTTGCGACAGACAAAGCACAAAGTTAAACTACACAATTCACTCCTGCAAAATGTAATGATGGCCACCAATTTGGGGAGGGGGCTTTAAAAGGGGATTAGAAAAATTCTCGGAGGATAATGCTATCAATGGTTACTTGTCATGATGGCTATACTGCCTCCCGTATCAGAAGTGGTTTTCCTCTGAATGCCAGTTGCGGGGGGGGGGGGGTCACGAACAGGAGGAGGGAGCTATTCTGCTCATGTCCTGCTTGTGAGATTCCCATATACAGCTAGTTGGCCACTGTGGGAATAGGATATTGGAATAGATAGGCCTTTGGTCTTATGCAGCAAGGTCCCCACGTGAACATGGGAGCTGCTGTTCTTGAATACACTTGCTCATGTTTACTTATTTCTCTTTCTAAAGGCATGCAGGGAAATGCTCAGCATCTAAAGTAGTTTTTAAAAATCAAAACTGGAAAAAGTTGTATTACTTTTCAAGTGATATCACAGTCAAAAATGAGTAGGTGCTGTAGCACCTATGCAACTACAGTGCATACAGCAAACAAAATTGCAATAAATACACTACAGGTGTGAAAACAATATTCTCTTAGCAATAAAATATTGTAAAGTGTTAGGAACATACAACAACCCTGCAAAAAAGAGAGCACAATTTGAAGGAAAGACATCTAGAACCCTCCTGCCACAAATTAATATGAACTGTACATATATTTCCTTGAAATCACACATCTGGAAGACTCCTTGCTATTCTTTTCACAAGCGACAGCAACATCACACCAAGTCACAAACACATCAAGACAAATGGATAAAGATAAATATTTGATACTAAATGCAATACATGACACAAATAAATTCTACCTCTTGTCAAAGCCCTAACATCTTCCACATTGGGCTGAAGGAACTACAACTGCAAATTTTGCTCATTTGGTGAACCCTTTTGAATGTCATAGCTTGTCACAGGCATACACTGGGAAACACTCCATTGCACCCCTTGGATGAGAAAAAATGGAAACACCTATCTGAATGTCATTGGCTTTCTGGAAACACTTCATTTGATGCTGCCTCATTAATCCTCCTAATGACTCCACAAACACACTGAGACAAGAAAAGGAGTCTAAGATTGAACTCTGAAGTTTCACATGAGAGAGTATTTGGGAAAGACAATCAATTAGCCAAAGCTACCACCCACAAAATAAAGTCCTAGCAAAGTAGACTATTAGGTCTACTTCTAGCTGGATCTGTAAATGAGTCACACATATTTATTGAAGAAAGGCAACTAATCCATTTCTATCTGCAAGTCGGGGGGGGGGGAATAGCAGTATGTAACTCCTGGGCCTTAAACATGCAAAGTGACCACTAAGTTAATCCAAGTTATATTTCTACTTCCACTTTGGGTGAGAATGGTAAGTGAAAATGCAGTATGGCTACATCATATTTTCACCCAGAAGGTGGTATTCCTTACCCTGGTGGTAACCACTCCAGCATTTGTAGCCTCATGAGGGATAGTTTTCACATACAGTGGTACCCCTACTTACGAATTTAATGCGTTC
>NC_142593.1:26734980-26792480 GCF_965207765.1 Zootoca vivipara | reverse complement strand
CACCAGCATCTAAAATACTTACTCTGGGCCTGTGGTTGGGCTCTAGCAACCTTACATCAGATTCTACAAGCCTCTATCTCAGAGGAATTATTATTATTATTATTATTATTATTATTATTATTAATGTATTAATGAATTAATTTATATACCATGTAGTTGCCCAAACGACTCCTAAGCAGTAAGGAATGATTTACAGGATCAGAAGCAAGATAACTAGAATGAGCACGTTCCTTAGGTAAATTCACAACATTCTGAAAACTTGCCTGTTTTATGTAGCTATTTCTTCCACTGTGTCAGAAAATGAATATCTTGCTCTTTCCAAGTGGTTCCCAGAGACATATCAGGCTCACCTTTCACAGAGACTGTGATGATACTGCTCAGCTTGGCACCTGCCATACTTTCAGTCTTTCAGCTTAAAACAAAGTACAGCTTCTCCCACATAGCATCCTGATTAAACAAATTAACTATGGCACTGACTGCAAATGTACACACTAGAGTGCTGGAAATGAACAGATACAATGGCCAAGTCTGTATTTAATTTTAATTAAATTTCGTTCTGTAGCTCAATTAATCCACATCTCCAAATGTCAGCAGGACTTAGGCAAATGGAATGACATCTGCTGCACTGCACACTGACTATAAAACCTTCACTGCATGATACAGCTCTGGAAGCATACCAGGAAACATGAAATATCTTCAGTAACATATAGATGTCTAACTTGGAGGCTCAGAGGAATGATACTATCATAAAAGGAAGGGAAGACTTAAAAAGTAAAAAAAAAGTATTACTGGCATTAATAAATTGCTATAGCAAGGCATCATAAAAAGGAGAGCCTAGGTAGGTAGAAAAGTATATTATCCATTTTAATTTTCCACCCCTTGAAAATATTATCTTGAAAGGCTGCAACTTTATCTGGTTATACTTAAAGACCACAGCAATATAACTATTATTTTCTGAAGTGTCTGAAAGTGGAGAGCCTGTGTTGTGGGGGATCTTGTAATAAAGCTAATACTTTCCGAATTGAATTTTAAGTAAATATACCTTTAGGTCATAAGGAATGTCTTCTAAAAGTGATAGGATATATAAATAAGAGCTTTTATTCCAAAGGACAGTGGCTGCTAGGATAATAATTGTGGGCCAACACTTTCACTGAGCTATGACTCGAAGATCTCATTTCTAGCCAGTCACCGCTATTTCGGACCCCATGAGCATATACATGAAATTAATATAAGTTGCCCTGGCATGCATCACTTTACACTTGTTTACCTAGAATTACATTTGCCATTTTACCAGCCTTTTGCTCAGGTTAGAAAGGTCATTTGTGAGCTCTTTTCAGTCACTTTTGTGTTTTAGCAGCACTGAACCATTTGGTATCATGTGCAAATTGATAGCGCACCCAATAGGGTCTGGAGTGGCGGGAACAGCAACAGTGTTCCAACTGTAGGAAAGAGGAAGTCTCTTCCATTTACCCTCCAACATGTTAGTGCCCTCCCTAGAAGTGCAGCAGGCTGAAAGGACCCACAAACCTTTGGCCTCTTCATCTGACCATGGCCAGAAAAAAATATCTTCAGCCTCTTCAGCGGCCAAAAATTATTTGACCACTTGCTGGCCTCTTCAGGAATGCTCATGTCCATTGCCAGTTCAAATGGGTTGGAGATGGACCTGAGTGAAGCAGGGTAGGCTTCAATGAGGCCTGCCCCCAAAAGATTGCCCCCTAAATTGGCCCATTCAGATTTAACTTGAAGGAGAGTCCCGATACTCCATGCGGCTGATGTTGACGCCCACTAGTTATGCAGGAATATTCCCCCCCCTCCTCTGCTTACGGGCGCCAGTCTATAGGTGCTGCTGCCACCGAGACAGTAAGCCATCTTTCAGTGTATTAATACATTTCTAAAATCCCTATTGTTAATCAGGAATGATGTAGAAGCAGCTAACATCCATGAAACATTTTTACATTCAGTTTGCTTTAATAGCTTATATTTTATAGTACATAATTTAAAAAGCTTGGCTAATAGACCTGAAATTTAAATAAAATTCCAGGTTCTAGTTGCTGTTGCTGACTTTTAAAGCTCCTCTTATCTTGGACATGCATTTCTCTGAGAATACTTTTCCTCCTATGCTACCCCATCATACATATATATTTAAAAGATGTGCACCGTTCTAATAATGAAAGAAGTTAGATATTGTGTGGAAAGGAGCAAATAAAATTCTAAATCTGCAGAGTAGGCTTGCTCTAAAGGCGCATAAGGGAATTGTTTTGTTTTGAAGAGAAAGATTACTGTTGCAATAGTATTTTAGAAGCTTCATTCTTTATGTGCTGAGATTTTAATGTGGTTTGCTTTTACTGTCTTCTTGAAAACTACCTTCTTGAGTAGGCTAGAAAGATATACATTCATAAAATTAAAACAAATGTTATTTTTTTGAGAAATGGTGCATGTCTGCATATACACATAGAAGACCGAGGGAGTATATCAGCTGCAGGCCCATTCAGTCCTTGAACCCTATGTGGAGACTGCCAAAAAGCTCGCCAATTAGTGATGTACACTTGATGTGGATTTTAGATACATACAGAAAAGCATCTCTCTCTTTCCTCTCCTGAAACTCTAAGCCAAAATAGTCACTGAGCGCAACATTTTATTTATCTGCACAGGACAGGCCACTGGCATGTAGCAAGGAGGAACTACTTGTTATCACATTTAGGGGGTGTAAGGGCTGCCTCGGCAAATTCTATGGATGCTAATGCTCCCAGTGCTTCTCTTTTTGATTTCCCCAAAAAACTGCCCCACAACATCCCCCTGCTGTTGGTGCCACTGTAAAATTTCAGGTAATGAGGTAAGGGGCACACTCAGGTTCTTTACATGCCAAGATGAGGAAAATTAATTTTAATGCTAAAAAGATGAGAGTACTGGTGCAGACGGTCACTAAATACGACCAGCTGCTCTATGGAATCTGGAAAGGGAATCCGTTAGAAGCTGAACAAAAGTGGAATAGGTTGCTGTCCTCCAACAGCACAGCAAAGGAGGAGAAGAGAATTAAAAACAACTTTAAACCTTCATTATGTGAACTGTAAAGTGAAAAAAGATCACAAAGCGGTTTACGAATGAAAAGCAAAAAATAATATGTAAAACTTACACATTTTCAGCCATTTTCAGGTCTCCATTTAGCACCTAACCAAGGCTCAAGCAAATTTGACACTTCTGAGCAGAGACAAACAAAATGTTGGCTGAAGAGAGGAATAGTCTAGAGATAGGGCAACTGCAACTGCTTCAGCCAAAATGCAAGATTCAGCCAGGGTGTGGATGAGGAGAGTCTTGAAAGAACTCCCTAAAGTTAGCCAAGGGGAAGGAAAACAGATTTTTGATGGAAGGCTACCAGCCTGATTCCAAAATCATTGAAAAGGCATGTTTTGGTCAACACTGTTCTTGAATATTTTGTGTGTGTGTGTGTGTGTGTGTGTGTGTGTGTGTGTGTGTATGCCATCGTGATAGTCAAAATAACAACAAATGAATTAATATACTAGCCATAATTTTTTTTAAAGTATTGTTTAATTGCCTGATTGCATCAATTGTTAAACCACTAATTACTAATTCTTTAAGTACTGTATTAGCAGTTTTGTAACTGGCTTGCTGATACTATGCTTTTTTCTTGTTATTTCCTATTTAAATTCTGTATAAATATGTTTTTTAAAGAATGAATTTAAACACACCCATACAAAGGGGTGGGGAGTTGGTAAGAATAATTCCAGCAACATATAACAGAATGTGTATTTCTCAGTTTGACAGTATGAGTCATTATAGTGTAGAGTTCTGCATTCTGCTCAGGGCAAATGAATCATCAGGTAGTTTGTTTATGTATTTATTTAAAAGCTTTCTGTACTGCCCTTCATTTTTCTAAGTTTGTTCCTCAGTTCAGAACCACTATGCATAATCATTTCATTGAAAGTGATAATCAAAAATATATAACTGCTTGTTTTCATGAAAGTAAAAGGTAAAGGACCCCTGGACAGTTAAGTCCAGTCAAAGGCAACTATGGCACCCATGCAATACTGTGTCAATGACAGTTCTTTTTTAAAACAGTCCTGTTTTAGGCTTAATAAGAGTCCACACTTGTTTCTTAGGATTTGGAGTAGGCTCAATAAAACAAATAACTTTTCATTAGAAGATTAAAAATACATCAAAATCAGTCAGTGCTTCTTACAAACCAGTGTTGATTGGAGGTTAAACTAGATGATGCATGAAGGGAGCAATCCTAACCCTTAATTTGAGCTGCTTGTGGGAGGGGGGCAGCTAGGATTTGTCAGAAGCTTTGCTGGGCTCATCTAGCAACCAGTGCAGAAACTCCCACTGTGCTTTCCAAAGCTGCAGACTGTTTTGGATTGACCGGTGGTGCTAGTTGGCACAAAAACCCAAAACAAGGAGGGGACAGACTAAAGCCAGCCAAGGAGCCACTGGATACTGACTAGGCCCATTTGCTGGAGAGGGGCACAATCCATACTCCTCTGCTTCACCAATCTGGAGCTGGCACAACAAAAAGAGAAAACAGCTCTGCAAGGACTTGGATGTGGCTCAGCCACACACTGAGAGAATCCATGGCTGCATTAAGAATACTCTACCTAGGTAAATTTGGTTGGTGGTAGTGTTATGCTAAGTAGCATTGGTGGAAGATTTCATGCAGCAGTTCTGATGGAAATCAACACCTCAAGGTGCTTTTGGCTGTTGTTTCAGTACAGGTGGGCTACTTGCAGATGGGGAGCTGCATGTAACCTCAAATTCAATCTATATGTCCCCCAACATTTCCTAAAGCAGTTCCATTCTTTCATCCTACCAGTGTAATCCCTGGAGGGAATGTACCCCTCAAAGAATAAAGATTGCCTACCCCATTTTACAGATACCTAATACTTGAGTCCATCATGGCTATAATTTCCTTATTTCTCACTCACATGTGCCTCACTACTCTCATTATTTCCAAATAAATTCCAATGAAATCTATAATCTATGCTAATTAAATCACACATCTGCCTGGAGGGAAATACTAGATTTTAAGGAAATTATCTTTGTTAACTATCCATTACCAGACTATCTTGACCCTGATCAAACAAATGTTTGGAGCAGGCCTTAGAGCTTCCCACATGCTGTTTCCATCACCCTTACTGTGAAGTGAAGAAGTTTACAAAAGGGGAGGACCAGTGGCTATTTGAGCACAGTACTTTCCCAAGACGCGGGTGGCGCTGTGGTCTAAACCACTGAGCCTAGGGCTTGCCGATCAGAAGGTCGGTGGTTTGAATCCCTGCGACGGGGTGAGTTCCTGTTGCTTGGTCCGAGCTCCTGCCCACCTACCGGTAGCAGTTCAAAAGCACAGCAAAGTGCAAGTAGATAAATAGGTACCACTCTGGCGGGAAGGTAAATGGCGTTTCCATGTGCTGCTTTGGTTCGCCAGGCAAATGTTCAATAGACACACTGCTATATTTAAACAATGTTAACAGTGTTTCCGTGCGCTGCTCTGGTTTGCCAGAAGCAGCTTTCTCATGCTGGCCACATGACCCGGAAGCTGTCTGCGGACAAACGCCGGTCTATAGAGTGAGATGAGTGCACAACCCCAGAGTCATCTGCAACTGGACCTAACGGTCAGGGGTACCTTTACCTTACTTTCCCATACCATGAAAGATTTAATATTGGAGAAGTTCCCACAGTCAAATATTTATTCATTTTTTTATTTTTTTAAAAAGTATACATTACCTTATCACACTTTAACCCTCAGGGCAATGTACAGTCAAATGTCAATTTTTGGAACAAACAAAGTAGCAGTAGCAGCATAAAATAAGCAAGTGAAAGTAGCAGAAAAATAGCCCTGAAACATCAAGGACAATTAGTAGGGTCACAGTACCCCTCTTCTCTCAGTATGGGCCACCATTAGGGCAACCAAGGTAATTTTGTGCCCAACCAGAACTATAAACAGAAAAGGGAATGTTCTTTTCTGCACTATGTAGCTTCCTGCATTAGTGCATTCAAGTTCAAGACACCATTGCCCATTTGCCCAACACTGGCATGCAACCCTCCAAAGGTTCCTCATGAACTTTCTAAAATTTCATTTAAAAGTGGGGACAATCCTGGTCCCCCTTTTTTACCAAAGTAAAATATTTACCAGATAAAAAATATTTTATACTAAGTGGCTACAACTGCACACAGAATTTGCAGTGTAATCATGACATAGATTAGTGGCCTCATTATACTTTCTTTTTTTACTCTCAATCTTTCCTAATAGTTTCTTACACTGAATTTGAATTTTCAACCACTGCAGCGTATTGAGTTGACGTATTCAGTGAGCTTTCCACCACAACTCCCCTTCCTGAATATTCAATTCATATTCAATTCACATGTTACCCTCCATGTAAGTTACATGCCCTGTCAATCAACAGATTGTTGAGAAATTAATTACCCAAAGCCTAGCCAATTCCCTTTAAAACCTTTTAGAGACACACATAGCAGTCTCTCCAAGGATACTAAAAAGATGCCCAGCTCCATTGCTGTGTTTTGGCTGGTGGTCTGAAGAGGACCTTGCCCTCAATGCTCTTAGATGAGGATAGGCTTAAACAACTAACAGGGGTTGCAATGGCCCAGTGCACATCATTGATACAGTGCCTTGTCTCAATCTCTCCAGCCTGATGTCTCTTCACTGTAAAACCATATAATTTATTACTCTTACTACTATGTCATACCTCACTTGTCAGTAATGCAGATATACATTCTGAGAATTTAGCCAGGTATACATTCTGAGAATTTAGCCAGGGGACTCTCTAAAGCACAGGCTTCTTCCTTTGCTATTGTAGTTGAGGGGTTTTTTGTGTGCAAATGCAAAACATATTATGATTTTCTGTCATAAAATAAGAGCGGATGAACTAAAGGTTCTGACCAGTGGAACATACTTCAGGATGAAGCATACTATAGCAACTAAATGAAAACCTTAAGAGTGCTAGAGAGAGAGAGAGAGAGAGAGAGAGAGAGAGAGAGAGAGAGAGCATGTCTTGCCCAAGCTCACCATCTGACAGGCGTGTATTTATCCTTTTTTCAAAAGAGCTTCCAGAGAAGATCAATAGTTCAGTACTCAAAAGACACTCCTAGCAGAAGTACCATTGAATTTTAAATTAGTGGAACTTGGGGCTGGTGAATGGTTAGAAAAAAACAAGAGCCCCAAGCAAGTACATCAATAGACCTCCCACTTCATATTACTAATTATGAGTAGCTGATTATTTACAAAAAAACTTTTATAAACCCCTCTTAATAGGACAAAATATATAACATAAATATCATCTATATCAAAACATATATATCTATATACATATATCACATATCCTTAACATTTGAGGAAAGTAAAAGTTGTTCAGAGATTATGGCTTGGGGTTAGTCTTTACAGAATAGCTTCAGATTTTTAACATTTCCTCCTTGCACTTCTGACAGCAAGTTCAATTATATTTCCCTTATAGGAGATGTTCTACATTAAGTCCTTCCCACACTGGAAGAAGGAAAACCAAATAGTACATCTTGCCTTTGACATGATATGCAGTGTTTTACCTATCGTGTTTTACCTAATGTTTGCACCTAGTTTTTAAGAGCCATTATATGCCAGGGGATAATGTGCGTAGGTGCCTGGGTTCAAGACTAGCTCAATCTTTGGACTGCTGCGTAACCTTGGCCAAGTCACTATATCTTTCTCCATTTCTCATTTGTAAAATAGGAGTAATACTGACTTGCCTTCTGAGAGAGAAAAAGAACACGAAACACTTGCTCATTAGAAGTCACCATTTTGGTACCTAGCCACTGAAAACATGGCAGGAAAGTCTATTAGAAAAAAAAATCCTACTTAATAATTAATTCTGAGATCGTATTTTATTAAACTGATAAGAGCAGATACTACACTTGATCTTAGCTAAAAGGCCAAGAAGCGATAAGATCGTATTTTATGACTCAGACTAAGAATTCCTGTGAACTCCCCCCGCCCGCCCCCCAAAGATCAGAAAGCAGCACATACAGCTTCAAACTATGTCACAGAATCACAGGACTGATACCTCAGAACCATTTTTGTTCTATTGTATGCTATTTCTTGGGGGATATCTCTCTAAAGAAACTTAGGTTTTTATATTCTAAACCCTTCAAGTGCCTTCATAATATTCAACTTGTTAATCTTGAGAGATGACAATGATGATGAAACAACTCTGGGCAGTTTCCAGCAAAATATTAAAATACAATATATATTTTTTTAAAAAATTAAACATTTTTGCCCCACCACTTGACTCAAGCAACCGAGACTTGTTTGATTCAAAGTAATTTTTTCAGTACTACACAGCCTCATGTTTTAAATTTATTTTTAAGTCTTTCTAAAGAGGGATATGCAAATTATAGCATATTATAACAATATAACAAAAACAGTGTGTAATTGAAATAATTTTAAAATATTATATTATGAGCATCATATTTGAAATTAATATATCTGAAAATAGTATTTTACAAGATATGGCTGAAAGTCTATGGTATAACAGGTTATAACTCATTTATACCTTATTAGATGCTTCCCTTTCTTCCATAATACTGTTCATCTAGCCTACACTTCATGCTCAAGTCATGCAGATTGGAGTTGACTCTCAATTACACAAAGTCTTTCTCCAAAGATGACAGTCCAAATACAGTAGAGATAAAATACATCAAGGTTTAAAATAGGTCCGTTCAGCCCCAGTGCCGCTTCATCATGAAATGATATAATTCACTGATGCCTCTGCCTAGCCTAACATATGTTCTATTCACAGCCTGCGTCATTCTTCATTTGTAATTATTTCCTTTTTTTTAACCCATCTTGTAATACTTTGCTTGGCTGAAGACAAATACTGAAAAGCAAAAGAAGTATTATCATATGATGACCTGTTCCAGGGTATTAAACCCCTGTCAAGGTTTGATTCTAACATGGGGTATCGATGACAGTACATCAATTCAAGCATCATGTCCTGAATTAGACTATATTAATTATCACTTGAGTGCAGTATGCATGAAAGTGCTGTTTCATTGACTAAAAAGATTTGACTGAATAAAAATCCATTTCTCATCTGGTTGCTTATGGATAAAGACATTTGCTCTCTTTGCCTTGGATTGCTCTTTATTAAATATGATATTTATAAGATTGTTTGAATAAATTGTCTCACTCAACAACAGACTTAAGTATTTTTAAACAAAGAAAATTAAATGGATTGTCTACTGATGGTTACTATTTAATCATATAGCTATGTGAATAAATTAGGTGAATACTATGTTTAAAAAGAATACTATGTGAATAAATTAGGTGAATACAGTACTATGTTAAAAAAGAAATATGAAAACAAAAAGTGCAATATACTCACTTTAGAATCCCATATATTAAAAAATAAGAGTAAATTGAAACAAATGAAACAGAAGAACATTAAACTACTGAAAAAATATGCAAGGAAAGCAATACAAGATAATGTAATCTTAATATATCCTTTAACTGAAAAAACCAGTGTTAAAAATATATATTCATAATAAAACCTGATAGGTTCATGTTTACTTTTAGTCATTGCTCAGATGTATTATATATAATCATACCTCTTTATATGTGAGTCAAGGGATAAACTATGATGGCATGGATCCTGAGATAAGTGAAATTAAAGAAGTTCATAGAAGGGAAGTTCCCTCTCCCTCCCCCCCCCCTAAACCCCTATGTCCCCATAAAATCTCTCTGGAAGGTTAGGGTCCCTTCTGAACAATGTACAATGGAGCACAATATAACAGTGATGAGTCTGCTTGTCTCCTGATGCTAGTAAAGGTAAAGGGACCCCTGACCATTAGGTCCAGTCGTGACCGACTCTGGGGTTGCGCGCTCATCTCGCATTATTGGCCGAGGGAGCCGGCGTATAGCTTCCAGGTCATGTGGCCAGCATGACAAAGCTGCTTCTGGAGAACCAGAGCAGCACATGGAAACGCCGTTTACCTTCCCGCTGTAGCGGTTCCTATTTATCTACTTGCATTTTGACGTGCTTTTGAACTGCTAGGTTGGCAGGAGCTGGGACCAAGCAACGGGAGCTCACCCCGTCACAGGGATTCGAACCGCCGACCTTCTGATCAGCAAGCCCTAGGCTCAGTGGTTTAACCACAGCGCCACCTGGGTCCCTGGGTCCCTGATGCTAGTAGCAGACTCCAATTCACAGAAGGTTAGGAGGTGTTTAAGAACCATACAAATGCAAGGCCATTACTTTTGAAACCAAATAAACAGTGCTATTTTTTAGAAAAAGAGGGGCCAGAACTCCCTTGTTCTCTTATGCCGACAATGGCAGCCCCCTGAGAAGTGCTGGAACTCAGTTCTGGCAAGTTCCAGCTGAAAAAAAGTCCTGAGCTTAACTCAACCCTAAACAGCAGGAACCAATATAACTCACGTTGGCACTTAAGAAATTGACAAACCTTAATATGATTTCAACTGTGTTTCAACCTATACTCCAGACAAAGGCGCAAACAATTGTCAGCTTGCAATGGAAGCAACAACTTCTCATCAAAGTTATCAGTGGGAGGATAAACAAAAGAGCACTTAGTATTCACAAGAAATTCAGGTACCTTTGAAACAGGATTCACTGTTACTATTTTAATAAGCAAGACCTAGTTGCAGTGCTTCCCTGGTATGTGTGTTTTGCCTGAATGCGTTGCTGAGGTGGCTTAAAACAAATGCACGCACGCACAGTTTAATCCCTACTCTAATTTGGGTCTTATTTATTGCTTTTAAATGTTAAAATAGTGCAACCAGTCTACAGGCAAGTCAATGGAACGTGAGATGTCTTCATGCAATTATTAAGTACTTGATTTGGCCTAGAAAGAGATGTGGAGGGGCAATTTAAGTAGCCCCAGCTGTGGCCTGGAGTATCAACTGTGGACTACATTGCAAGGGTGCTGTAAGCTATACTCTCTCAGCACAACTCTTCTTCTTGCACTACTAGTACAATAGTGAACTATACTGCAGGCTTATTGTATACTACTCTCTCTGTAATGCGGTGAAAAAAAGCAATGGATAAAATAGCAAGGTTACTGTAAGCTACTCACTCAGCTCCAGCACAACTCTCAACCTGTAATAGCCAGTGCAGGGCTGACATAAATCAGCCAGAGACTGATCTGCAGTATTCAGTATGAATTACACAACACAGCTGCCATTACTGCAGCAACAACCCCTATGAAGTGCATTTGCTTTGGAATTTGCTATAATAGTGGGCTTTTTGTTTTTTGAATGTTTCACAATACATAAAAACTGAGTTAGAGCAGGAACTCTTATATCTAGGTTGTGTCTGAGAGAGAACACAGTTTGTTTCCAATCCGCGCTACATTTATTTATCTTCTCCACTGATGTCTAAGAGCATAAATCCCTGTGTGAATTAGGAAGTGACCTATCCTAAACAGTTGACATTTGCTATCTTATTTATTTTGTGTTTATTATACATATAAATAGTAAAGGGTAAAGGTAAAGGGGCCCCTGACCATCAGGTCCAGTTGGGGTTGGACTCTGGGGTTGTGGCGCTCATCTTGCTCTATAGGCCGAGGGAGCCAGCGTTTGTCCGCAGACAGCTTCCGGGTCATGTGGCCAGCATGACAAAGCTGCTTCTGGCGAACAAGAGCAGCGCATGGAAACGCCGTTTACCTTCCCGCCGGAGCGGTCCCTATTTATCTACTTGCACTTTGATGTGCCTTCGAACTGCTAGGTGGGCAGGAGCTGGGACCGAGCAACGGGAGCTCACTCCGTTGCAGGGATTTGAACCGCCAACCTTCTGATCAGCAAGCCCTAGACTCTGTGGTTTAACCCACAGCGCCACCTGGGTATAAATAATGTAACACATTTATTAGGAATTTAGCTTGATAGATTTATGGAAAAGTAACATAATTGCAAGTTTCTTTCTTGAGTAGTTATTTTATTTTTATTTATTTACAACTTCTTAAAAAACTGAAACAAAAGCTCATACCAAAATGAAAACTTAGTTGGTCTTAAAAAACTGAGACAGTTCTTTCTGTGTTTCTCTGTCCTATTCCAGCTACTTCATTCTATTTCCCCTCCCAACTGATTGTCTATTTTATTCATACTCAGGCAGCCAACATTCTGTGTCACCGAGTTATTATAGAGCTGTTAGATTTTTTTTCTCTGAAAGGTTTTTTTTGCTTACCTGCACACCTTACAGGCACCCTGAGTCTACTGATACCTTTTGTGTGTGTGTGTGTGAGATGCAGTTTTGTGTGTCTGTGTGTCCAAAATTACACCCCACACACATGCACAGAAAGGTATATATATCTTTACACACACACACACACCATCATTACCTGAATGCAGATTTCAGATTTCTCTCTCCTCTCTGCTGATTAGCTGAGCTCAGAATAGCATTCAGGTCTATGTAATTTGTATTTTCCAGGAGTTCCACTAACATATATGAAAGCAGGAGTATGCATATTTTGCAAAAATGTAGACTATAACTAACAAGGGTAACCTCCAGTGTGAAATAGGTTTGCGTCATTGCACCTTGTCATAGCAAACCGCTTTGTTGGTTCCCTGAAAAAGAGCATGGATTACTGTAGATACAAGATCAATCTTTATATCTTATATAATTTAAAGGGAGTATTTGGTTTGTAATGGTTATCGTTAATTAACAGTATTCAAAACTTAAGCATACATATTGGCAGTTTTGTGCTGTAAGTAATACATATCTAAAAGGGGAGCTCTTAAGACCAAAATCTAAAATTACCTAGCTGAATTGCTACTTGACTATGGCTTCATGTAAGGCTCCTCACACACTGGCATATCTGGCTAGCAGATCCGGGTTCCATGCATGAGCAGAGAAGTAAACATTAGCAAGACCTCTTAGAACATAGTTATTCTATCTTTAGTACCCAGTTGTTATTGAACATCAATTCCAGTCATCCCCCAGCCAGCTTAGAGAATGGTCACGGATGGTGGGAGGTGTAGTCCAACAACATTTGGTTTAAGGTATCACCTACATAAGTTCTACCATGGTTGTGTGCCAGCAAGACACAAAAAAAGAAGGCTTCCCATTGTAGAAGTCACATTTATATATTCCACTTTCTATTGTATTGTTTCTATTGCATTGGACGCGGGTGGCACTGTGGGTTAGGGCTTGCCTAGGGCTTGCCGATCAGAAGGTCAGCGGTTTGAATCCCCGTGACGGGGTGAGCTCCAGTTGCTCGGTCCCAGCTCCTGCCAACCTAGCAGTTTGAAAGCATGTCAAAGTGCAAGTAGATAAATAGGTACGGCTACAGCGGGAAGGTAAAGGGTGTTTCCGAGTGCTGCTCTGGTTCCCCAGAAGTGGCTTTGTCATGCTGGCCACATGACCTGGAAGCTGTACGCCAGCTCCCTCGGCCAATAACGCGAGATGAGCGCCACAACCCCATAGTCAGTCACGACTGGACCTAATGGTCAGGGATTCCTTTACCTTTACCTATTGTACTGCTCTTCTCTGCTGGGCAACCAGACAGCTTACTCTGTTGCACTCTGTGACTTTACTGCTGCAGTATTCTAATTTACAGAGCACAGTCCTCTGTTTGAAGGTGTCCTCAGTTTGGTTCTGTTCAGTTAATAGAAGGGAAAACAGAGGCAGGCATTGAAGTTGCCCATCAGCAGTTTGCACACAAGCCATAGTTTTCCCCACTATCATGAGATATGTATTTTGATTTAAATTATGATAACTATGTCTAATTTGCACCTATACCTTTAACATTTTTTTTTAAAAAAATCCTTCCAGTAGCACCTTAGAGACCAACTAAGTTTGTCATAGATAAACTTAGTTGGTCTCTAAGGTGCTAGTGGAATGAATTTTTTTTATTTTTTGTTTCGACTACGTCAGACCAACACGGATACCTACCTGTAATTATACTTCTAAATTAGCCTATGCAGGTTGCATGCAGAAGCCTATGCAAAGTTTATGGAACTCTATGTCCCAATTTCTTTTTTGCTGATGTGCAAGTGCCATCCATAAGTTCCCATCCCTTGCAAAATGCTTGTTGATCTCACACAAAATCCAGTACAAATGAGTGCAGAAATGTGTGCATGGCCTAGGTAGGCACAGGTACTGGTAGAACATAGGCTCTAAATATCTGAGAGACAATCTTCAATCCTACCAACCTTCTTCCACACTCAGAAGTGTAAGGACTGGCAACTTAGACAGGGCTTCCTCTATGGCAGCCCTTAAATTGTAGAACTCCCTCCTCACAGTGGTGCATCTAACATCTTCACTGGTATGGTTTTTGCCATGTGCTGAAGACACACCTCTCTACCCTGATCTTTGTCAGTTAACGTATTTAGGTTTTTTTGTGACCCACTGCATTTTTGAATTTTCTGTGATCCATTTTGGAACAGTTATTTGTTTGAAAATTGTTGTGATTTTTATCTGATTAAAACTGTATTTCCTATTTGTTGTAACCTCCCCATGGACTTCATGATGAAGGATAACTAATAAATCTTATAACTAAATACAGTACTGCAGAAAGATTCAAAGCCATCTTCTGTGGGCTGTAGTCTGCAAGTTCTTCATAAAAACCATCTAAGAGCTGGACCATGATGTTGATTGGCTGTTGTGATTGGAAAGGCACTTCTTATCCTGTCTGGCCCTGGCTGTGTTTCTGTCAAAAGGATTGTTTGCCAACTGCTTCTGCCTGTGTCTGGAATGTCAAGGGATTCTTCAAGCCTATTTTAGGAAGCCCATCAGCTTGCATTTAACAGTTGATGCCCTACTTCCCAGTACATTATGGAAGCCTGAGCTAGGGATGGCATTGTGAATTCATTTCTGGAAGTATGCTTCGGCACAGTATGCAGGAGAAGCGTAGTTTCTATGAAATTTCCCCCCACAATTTCACCTAGGGATTAAAGAATATGTTAATTTTGGTTCTGCTTCTCATTTAACCTGTCTTAAATTCATTATATAAAAAAATTCTCCTGAAAATTCTCCAGCATTTTAGTCTGAACTTATCCAAATAAACACATTTTATATGCAGTTTTGACTAACGTACACATTTTTGCAATTAATTTATCCAAACATAATGCACACCTGTATGCTATTTTCGCAAATATATTAATTTTTACGCGCACTTTAACATAACACATGCATTTTTGTAATTATTGTTTGATTGAAGAATGCTTGTAAAATTAGGATAAGTGTAAATTAGATAAATTTGCCTTTAAATATGAACCCAATTAAGGGACGCTTGCCGATCAGAAGGTAAGCAGTTCGAATCCCCACGACGAGGTGAGCTCCTGTTGCTCGGTCCCAGCTCCTGCCAACCTAGCGTTTCGAAAGCACGTCAAAGTGCAAGTAGATAAATAAGTACGCTTCAGCGGGAAGGTAAACAGTGTTTCCATGTGCTGCTCTGGTTCACCAGAAGCGGCTTTGTCATGCTGGCCACATGACCTGGAAACTGTACGCCGGCTCCTTCGGCCAATAACACGAGATAAGCGCCGCAACCCCACAGTCGGTCACGACTGGACCTAATGGTCAGGGGTCCCTTTACCTTTACCTTTACCTTTATGAACCCAATTGAATTTATCCCCTAATTCCAGCATAGCATGTTCACTGATGTCTTTCATGCAAGACTAATGAGGGGAAATTCTTAGGAGCATCACTGTGATTGTTGGATGGCAATGGAGTTGTCAGGGATGCTATGGGAGTGGCTGTTCTTGCTATGTTGACTTTCCACCTCACTAGTCTTAATGCAGGGGTCCCCAGACTTACTGCGCGGTGGGCCGGAGGGCAGGGGAGTGCGCGCGCAGCGGGCCGGAGGGCGGGGGAGTGTGCGCCCGTGCGCATGCGCACACGCACACGGGCGGGGAAAAAATCGCCGAAAATCGCTTGTGCGCATGCGTATGGGCCTCCCCCGACCCGGAAGTGCACCAGAAATGACCTCTTCCGGGTCGGGAGAGGCCCATACGCATGCGCACAAAGGATTTTCGGCGATTTTTTGCCGATTTTTTAGATCGTCGCTGCGCCGCGCGCCGTGAGAGCGGGCGGCAGCAGCGGGCGGCGGGGGTCGTCGCGGGCCGGATTGGAAGGCCGATTGGGCCGCATCCGGCCCGGGGGCCGTAGTTTGGGGACCCCTGTCTTAATGCATTTTTTACATTGCTGTTCATGGTTACAGAATCACAACTAGCGCTGCTGGTTTAAAACCAACTTAGCAGTGGCTAGCATAACAGGACCAGAGGATTGCTCGGCCCATCAGCAATCCAAAACAACACAGGAAGAATCCAACTCATATTTACTGAGAAATTCAATTGATTTCAATTGTTTTCTAAGTAGGTGCACTTAAAATTACAGGCTTCTCAATTTTTTTTATACACATACTTTAGATATGCTTATAAGTTTATTGATTTTTCAAGTGTCAGTTTTTCTGAGGTGTCAGACATGCCCAGATTTTTGAGAAAGGCTGTTTCTTTTTTATATATTGGCTCTACTCTCTTAGTACAGTATTTTGGCAAACTCTGCAGGTTCTCTAAATGAAGACCCCCCCCCCCCCTTGTTCCATGTATCAGGAGACCATTTTAATTCACTCAAACTAAATTCTCAAAGGCACTGGTATACATGGTTACGTAGGAGCCAATATCCCAGCTATCAGTTTTCATACAGTCTGGCTGGACCTTTACATTACTTCTGTCCTGCATTTATTGTTCTTTCATTGCAACTGTCAGCTTTTCCTGACAGCACATTATAGAACACATGGCTACAAAGTCGGTATCAATCAGGCCAAGATCATGCAGATATAAGTAGCAGACTATTGATAATGGGTCAGAAATCAAATCATTTTGGTTTAAACATAAGATTCTTAAACCTACTAATCCAGAGGGATCTCCCTTTTACTTCCACGTGTTAGAAACTGTACAAGGTTAGCACTTTCTATTGCGTGCTACTTTCTAAAACAACTAAAACGAATCCATTAAAAGCTACCACATGTATTCTTACTTTCTACTGTATCCAAAAGGCAGCAATTAAGAAGACTTTAGCTATATCACATTTGAACTACATGTAACCAAAGTATTATACAATAAATGACATTACACTATTTTTTTCCTCTCCCTGCCCCCAACAGATAACAACAGTTTTGTTGTGCTTTGAAAATGTCTTACTTCAAAAAGCACTTCTAACTTGATATGGCCATTTAGGAGGAGAAGTGAGAGAATGTGTTTAGTTTAAAGAGAAGCTCTTCACTAAAATTGAAAGCACTATGTTAAAAACAAAGGGATCCAATTTGTCCCAGGCATAAATAATACAAGAAAACAAGAGTTGCATGCAAATTTGGTAACATAAAATTTGAGGTGATAAACAGAACGGAGTCTGGCTTCTTGTTTAGTATTCCTTAGTTATCACCATAATTGCTGCATGTCTGTCATCACTAGGAAAAGAAAAAAGTGTCTTTCTCAGCTGCTCCCCTGCTTGTTTTGTTCGCTGTATTCTTGTAAAGTGGGAGAAAATAAGTGTCATTTAATGAATAGTGCTATTCTTTGTCTGACAGCTTCATATCTGTTAGGTGTAGGAGGCCTAGTACTTTCCCTTTCTGATAATGTTTTTGACAGTGTGCTAAATTCCTCCCCCCAAAGGCCAGCGTATGTATTCTGTTAAAAGGGGCTCCATCTATCCTGAATGGGTGCCCTCTTTTAACCCCCTTCAGCTTCTGTTCTTACATTAATTGAGCTGATCAGATTGAGTATATGAATTTGTCTTTGATGTATTCGTATGTTTAGTTGATGCTGCTTGCTCTCTCATTGGCCATGGACTGAGCTCTCAGACAAATAGGGCTGTTGTCATGGTAACAAGGAATAGCTAGGGATCTCTTGAAAAATATTTTTATTTCAAAATTCAAACTGGAAAATTCTCACTGGATACGGTTCTTCGGTCTAAACGTGTCATATCTAATGATGAATGCAATTAGGAATCCCACCAGTGTTTTAAATAATAAATTAGGCTAATTTTCTAGGCCTGGCATGATGACATACAAATACTAAAAGGATTTTTTTTCTTTGCTATCCATGACAAAGACTTATTAATTACTTTTGTTCTTACAATTTAGAAACTAATAGAGTGACAAACTTTTGTGTGCTGAAGTTGCCGATGAGAAAAGCCCCCCCCCTAGTCGGACGGAAGGAGTCCTGGACGCGTCTCAGAGGATTTAAAAAATGTCCACAGCCATTTTTAATTACTGAGCATGAAAAAAGATGGATGTTCAACATACATTTTGTAGGCCTCTGAAATCTATTTTACTATTTTAATTCCTTATATCTTATTCTGAATGCAAAAAAATTGAAAAACAAAATAGCTTAACTGTTATAAGTGAATGGTGCTTATGATTTGTAATCATACAAGGCTGGTATTAATCAAAGTACTATAATTCCCCCTAGAAATGAGTTTCGTTACTTTTAAAATACTATATCATTATTATTTTTCAATTATTATTTTTCAATTGACATGTCACCCTTTAGTCAAAGATTCCAGGGCAGTTTACAACATTAAAAACACAATTTCCAGAACATAATAATAAAAAACAATAAAACCACAGAAAAAAATCATAGCAACAGACCTTCCGCCATTTAAAAAGCCATAGATTGTTTAATGGTCAAAGGCCTAGGTTTCCTAAGAGGAATGTTTTTGCCTGCAGCATGTAATGATGGCACCAGGCAAGCCTATCTGGGGAAAGCATTCCACAAATTGGGCGCAACCACAGAAAAGGCTCATGTTCTTCAACTCCAAATCTCTCGGGGAGGGAGCCTCAGATGGCAAGCGTAGGGCCCAGGTCAGTTTGTATGGGGAGAGGTGGTCCTCTGAGGTCCTGAACCACATAAGGCTTAATAGGTCAGCACCAGCACTTTGAATTGGTCCCAGAAACTAATTGGCAGCCAGTGTAGTTGGGGCAGGATTGCTGTTATATTTTCAACTTGTTTTGCCCCACTGGGTAACCTGGATGTTGAATTTTGCACCTGCTGCAGTTTCTGAACTATCTTCATAGGCAGCCTAATGCATACCACATTGCAGTGATCTAACCTAAATGTTACCAAAGCGTAGGCACACTAATGTCAAGCTATCCCTGCCCAGATAGGGGCATAGCCTGGCCATCAGCTGAAAGATCACCCGAAAGAAGACCAACTCTATCCTAGGCATATACTGTAATTATTTTACACCGAGACATATTAATTCACACTTAACCCTAAGCCAAACTATGGCTTAGTTCCTACCGTAGTAGTGCAACAGGAGTGGTGAAAGAGCAAGAAGGCTATGATTCCAACTGTGCACCAGTAAACTTGCTCACTCACACTAAGCTTAGTGTTACAAGGGTAATTTGTCTAACTTTCAATATTACAGAAAATGTTAACATTCAAAACTTTAATGACCTGAAGTTGCAAGTGTGTGGAGTTCACAGAACAGATTTTAGAGTCTCTGGACATTGTGAAAAAGTTGAAAAACTATTCACAAATTATATGATATACAGGAGAGAACAAATGCAAGATATAGAAGACTTTTCTGAAATCCTTTGTATTTTTACCCCCAATTAATTTCTCAAGTTATAATAGGCCCAAATCCCACACAATCACAAGAATTAAGCTTGCCACTTTTATCTACACTAAAGGGAAACTGTACTAAAAACTTTTAGATAGAAACATAATGACAAGAAAATATGTTAGTTCTTGTAAAATTGCTATGTTTTCTGGAACTGTATTAACAAATGTTTTGAATGGCATAATTTAATAGTCTCACAACACTTTTAATTATTGGAGACTTTATGCTCATGATGTATTTTCTACTAAATTAGAACAAAAAAAATATTTCACCTAGTATGTAGATTTAACAAAAATGATAAGCAATGGGTTGATGTGTTAGCTGTCCCTTCCAGAGATTTAATAAACACAACTGTTTCTTGGAGTACTGAATCACATCCAACTTTTGTAGCCCACCTTAACACCATATTGTTGGGAAAAGAAAGGGAAAAAATACATAAGAAGCTATTTAATAGACCACAAATATTAACTCTACAAATAATGAAAATAAAAAAATTCCTTTAGTAGCACCTTAAAGACCAACTAAGTTTTTATTTTGGTATGAGCTTTCGTGTGCATGCACACACACTTCTTCTTCAGCACACTTCTTCTTTCGTGTGCATGCACACGAAAGCTCATACCAAAATAAAAACTTAGTTGGTCTTTAAGGTGCTACTGAAGGAATTTATTTATTTATTTATTTATTTATTTATTTATTTATTTATTTTTGCTTCGACTCAGACCAACACGGCTACCTACCTGTATCTACAAATAATGGTTTTGGCAACAGAGCTGTTATTCTTACAACTATGAATGTGACCCCCTTTTTCAGCATGAATTCTACGAGACACTCATTGAGTTAACTGAGGCTCCTTCTTTATTACAACTGTAAACCTAATAGAGATCAATTCTGTGACTGTGTAAAACTGTATAATGATGCAGGACCCACCTTAAAACCAGTCGGCTGCCTGCCATCTCCCCAACCAGCCACACAATTGGTATTTCCATTTGACTATGCCCTGAGAATTACAGAATCTGAGTGTGTTTGCCAGGTTAGTTGCAAATGGGTTCCTTTCATCACCCCAGGGTCCAAAATTGTGTGTGACAGGTCTAGCGAATCTGCCTTCGCCATTTTGGTGCCTCTGAGTGCTCACTGCTAATTCTGCTTATACCTGCTACTTTGGTGAATAGTCTCATGTTGTATCCTTCTTAACAGGCACTTCCTTGCAATAACTGCCAATCTGGGTCCAAGATAAACAGTGCAGTATAGGTGAAAAACCTGTCTCCCATTGTTAATCGGGTAGATTGCATGGGACGGAGAGGAAGGAATCCTACCTGGAATAGACACAACCAACTACTTCTCCACTACAAACCAAAGGTATGTGGGTGGTTGAGTACAGCAAAAAGGGCAAGCCAGGGACAATGCAATCAATAGCCCATTGACAGGGCCGTCTTAAGCCGGTCGGGTGCCGTGGCGCCGAGATCGCTCTGGCGCCCCCGCCCTGGTGGGCGGGAGCAGCGCCCTCCTGCTGGCCCCACGCCCTGCACCACTGAGACTACCCCTGGAGCCGGGCCTGCCCATTGACCAAAATCCCCAAGCTGCCATCTACAGACATAGCATTCATTCATTCATACACTGATGCCTCTGTGTTTTGCCCTTCTTCAGGCCTGATGCAATAGTGCTCCTTCCCAAACACTTTCTGCACAGAACAAAGAACAATTTTCTATTTGAATAAATTAAAATACTTTATATGTTTTCCCATTAAAAAACAACAACCTACATGTAGAAAACCAGCATCTCAAGGGGAAGGTTTAGTACAGTCCTACATGTAGAAGAAGAAGAGGAGTTTGGATTTGATATCCCGCTTTATCACTACCCGAAGGAGTCTCAAAGCGGCTAACATTCTCCTTTCCCTTCCACCCCCACAACAAACACTCTGTGAGGTGAGTGGGGCTGAGAGACTTCAAAGAAGTGTGACTAGCCCAAGGTCACCCAGCAGCTGCATATGGAGGAGCGGAGACACGAACCTGGTCCCCCAGATTACAAGTCTACCGCTCTACATGTACACAGTAGGGGAGCATTCAAAAAGCTGACCATCCACCTGTAATCTGAAGCGGTACAGTCCAGAAATTCCCACTTCAGTTTCCAACCTCATTCTTCAAAATACAGAGAGTGGATCAAATACCAAGAGCATATGTTACACTTGTTATAGTGATATTGCTAAAGTAAAAACACCACCATCTCAGCATCTACATTTGCAATGGATTGCAATGTTTATGAGCTCTCACCAAGCTGAGCAAGCTATCATGTACTGAGCATCATCACTATCAATGCCACTTCACTGGCAGCCACTAGAAGCGGCAGAGAAACTACATGATGGCTGCACAGCACATAGCAACAGCATGTAAATGTTACAGGATGCGGGGTGGAAGGCATGCTGATTTTGGTGGCAGCCCTGTAGCAAGAGCAATCTGTGTGAAAGCTTTAAAACTTGCTCTTACCACAGAGTATTTGCAATGGAAAATATATAGTACATCGGAACACAGCAAAATGTAATAAGTTGCTGGCATTGTTATATTATAGTACCATGCTAGTAGATTTACCAACTTTGATATTTAGGCCTGGAGAATCGGGCTGTGATCCAAAGCATTACTGCTTTAAATCTCGCCGATACCACAGGGTCAATTGCTTTTAGCTGGTTGTAGCAGATATTGTTTGACAGATGCTACAATCAAATGAATAGTCTCAGTCTAACCCCACTATGTTCCCCCTACCCAACTGCCCACTCACTCTCCAACACCATGGGGATTCTTCTTACAGCACCATTTGGCTAATTATGGACAAACCTATTGACATGTTGAATAGTTATTTTATTTAAAAATGAAGAAAAATATATTGCAAGGGCTGTTGCTAAATTTGTTCTACAGCTGCAAGGGTAAGGGGAAATTATGTAAATCAAAATGTGATTGGTGAATACGGACACCTTGCTTAATTCCTTTAATTCTGTTGTTTTAATAAATCAAAATCTATGATGTAAGTGGCTGCTTAAACTTTGATTCCCCTGTAAGCTGCTATTTTATGCTTTTTGTGTTAAAAAATGCAATGGCCTTGGTGAGTAGTCAAGAAAACCATTCAGTTCTACAGCACTAGAGAGGAACAAACACTGTGTGCTAGAATATTCCTCATGCTACCAGAAGATGAGTTACTGAGTGTCCAGTTGACAGTATCACCCATCAGAACCAGTAGCTATTACAGTCATAGGCTTCTGTGCATATGAAGAGTCTTTCAGGAATACTGTATAAACTGTCCTTACTTCCAATTAAATGCTTTTGGGATTAAGGTGTAGGAAATTAATATGATCTATCTTTCAGGATATGATATATCTTTCAGTTCTTATTGTTCATAATATATATCTATACAATTTGCACCCAACCTAGGCAAAATTAATCATGTCAAAGACTCAATGAAAATAAAGCATACAATTAAATTCTTAAAAGTTCCAATTGCTTTCAAAAAGGTCTTAGTCATGACTACCATTTGCTAGTTGAAATCTTTGCATTGTTAAGCAACTATTGTTATAGGACATTTAAAATGTAAACTTGAATTTCGATGTCTTCTTTGGCAATCAGTCGTAGCAGAGTAAGATTGTCTTCCATGAACACGGTCTTAACAGTGAATTCGTAAGTGACTGTGGAGGCCAGTTCTGGAACCACACGTCCTTCCACAGTGGGGACATAGGTTTCTCGGTGGGAGTTGATCACGGTGAGGCTTTATCAAATGTTTCTCCATTTCGTCCTGAGTTCAAGCGTCTTCAAAGTCCATGACACTTTTTGTAAAGGTTGTTCTCCAAATGGAGCGCTAAAAGGCGAGTGTTTCCCAATTGTAGGTGTTTAGACTACATTTTTTAAAAAAATTGCCTTGAGTCTTTAAACCTCTTTTGTTGAGCATCAGCATTACACTTTCCATTTTTAAGTTCTGAATAAAGTAGTTGCTTTCAAAGACGATAATCAGGCATCCGAACAACATGAGCAGTCCACCAAAGTTGATGTTTAAGACACTGGTGATCTTTGACACTGGTGATCTTTGCTTCTTCCAGTACGCTGGCATTAGTTCGGCTGTCTTCCCATAGTGATATGAAAATTTTTCCGGAGACACCATTGATGGAATCTTTCATGGAATTTGAGATGGCATTTATAAGTGGTTCATGTTTCACAAGCATACAATAAGGTTGGTAGTACAATAGCATTTTGGTTTCCCTGTGAATGTCCCGGTCCTCAAACACTCTGCACTTCAAATGCGATAAAGCTGCATCAATGTAGGCCCTTGTGGAAAGATAACTGCCCAGGTAGGAGAAGTGATCGATAATTTCCAACATTACACCATTGAGTTGGATTTGTGGCACTGCAGATGGATTGTTTTGTGCTTCTTGGTGGAGCACTTTGGTTTTTTGAATGTTTGGTTTCTATGAGTGTAAACAAGTAACATTTCATTCTGCTTCAAACATACTTAAAGGGCAGGAATGATTAGAAACTGAAGTTATTTGGCTATATAAAAATACCTCAGTTTTTCCCCAAACAATTCTGGTTTACATTTATACAACATATTTCCTACCTCCCTAATCTCTAGCACCAGGCCCTTTAATGGCCCAAAATGGATTCAATATATGTCAGATCCAACTTGCCATATGCAAACCCTAGTTTTCCATACCCTACCCTACTCTACCCTACCCTGATCTCCTCCTCCCAATACCAGTTGCCATGCCACCACAGCAGATGAGGACAATTGTCCCAAAGGCCTGCTTGTGGGCTTCCCACAGGCATCTGACTGGTCACTATGGGAGAACAGGATGCTAGGCCTTTGGCCTGATCAAATAGGGCTTTTCTTATGTGTATAAACCTCACTAAGCCCATCTCCCATAGTGACCAGCGCTGAGGGCCTTCTGGTGGTTCCCTCGCTACGAGAAGCCAAGTTACAGGGAACCAGGCAGAGGGCCTTCTCGGTAGTGGCACCCACCCTGTGGAATGCCCTCCCACTAGAGGTCAAAGAGAACAACAATTACCAGACCTTTAGAAGGCATCTCAAGGCAGCCCTGTTTAGGGAGGCTTTTAATGTTTGATGGATTTCTGTACTTTAGTGTTTTGTTGGAAGCTGCCCAGAGTGGCTGGGGGAACCCGGCCAGATGGGCGGGGTATAAATAATAATAAATTATTATTATTATTATTATTTAGTCATTGTTTCCACTTGTTTGAGCTCCAGCTAACTTGTTTGAGGAAAAACAAGAGTTTACCTTCATGTCTCTCTTGGTGTGTGTTTTTTTTCCAGTCTTGAGCTATTCTGATAATAGAATCATAGAATTGGAAGAGACGACAAGGCCATCCAGTCCAACCCCCTGCCAAACAGGAAACACCATCAAAGCATTCTCGACATATGCCTGTCAAGCCTCTGCTTAAAGACCTCCAAAGAAGGAGACTCCACCACACTCCTTGGTAGCAAATTCCACTGCCGAACAGCTCACACACTGTCTATATTAAAAGCAGTTTCAGAATTGTTGTAGAAACTCAAACATAGCATGCTGAATTGCACTCCTACATTCATTCATTCATTCATATCTATCCAAACTAAATTCCAATTAAATTGTCAGTTGCCTAGAATGTAGAATGTACATAAAGCAGGAGAAACCTCAAGAATGCAAACTTTCCATTGTGAACTGCAGATTACACAAAATCAAAATGCCTGCGCTTAAAAATAGTGGTGAGATCCAACCTCAAGCCATCAGAAACAACAGTACTTCTCTTTCTTTTCTATCTCCCTGTAGGCCCTGCTCCTACCAATTCTGCCTCAAGCTTCCACAGCTTGAGGGGGTTAAGACAGCCGCAGGCGTAGAAAGGGGAGGTTCAGTATGTTTGGGCAGAAGTCCATTGTACAAGTGGACTTAGACATTGGGCAAGACACATTTGGATTCCAAGCAAAAGGATATCACAGCTGGATTTCACTCCACAAGGTGTGAATTGAGCAGCAGCAGGGCCTACTCACATAGACTTTTATGTGCATAAATCATAGTTCACCTTTGAGGTACTATGCATTATGAGTGATTCCATACAACTCAAGGATGACTCCCACATCTCATTATATATAAAGGCTACATGCTGGGATGTAAGAATGATTTAAAAGTGAGTTATGATTTTTACAAAGAATTTGAAACTGTTAAGCCACAATGCATGCTTTGGGAATAATTACATTATTTTGCATGCGGAAGTAGTAGTTCAGAGTCAGCCTCCTATTTTTCAGTGTTTTCAGCATAAGCATATTATTACATAACGTATGGTAAAATACTCTCATTTATGTACAAAATCAATTTTTGAATTATTAATAATAGGTTCTTTGCATAATCGTATAAGTAAAATGTATATATTGTTGATGGATAGTGAAGACCTACCTTTTTCTTTTAAAAAGAAAAAGGATGGAGATTTTAACAGAAAGATTCAAAGGTGGACTGGTCTTGAGTATTTAATAATATGCCAACTAGACTCATCATACCAATTTCATAGAATTGTTGAGTTGGCGGGTACCACAAAAGTCATCTAGTCCAACCCCTTGCAATGCAAACATCTTTTTGTCTAACATGGGGCTTGAACCCACAACCCTAAGATTAAGAATCTTATGCTCTAGTGAGTTTAATTGTTTCAGAGGGGTTACAATTGCCTTATTAACAAAGCTAGCTTATTTTTTGAGTAAATTATTTTAGAAATCAAGCTGATAGGTTCATTGGGGGATAACTTTTGCTTATAACCTTTTGAAATAATTATTCTGAAAAGAAGGTGCAACCATATGCTGTTGTCCCTTCCTCATTCCATATTATGATTATGCAGGGAGCCTGTAGAAGCCTGGAAATATTTAGTCCTCAATAAGTGGGCTAGCATTTGTCTTTTGGAGAACTGGAGAGATAAAAACTACAAATCTGCTTGTTACACTTCTGGAAAACTGTTGATATTGAACTGGATCCAGACTTCCCATGAGTGAATTTCTGATCACAGAACATTCTCTGCAGATTATTGTGCCTGCTGGCAAGCAAATCCAGAGGGTTGGGGGACCCTCTGAAATAGTGTGGGAGGTGATGCAGTCACCTTCTGTAACCTTTTTCATATGTGTAATGGCAGGTCTGGGTCCAACACATATAGTTCCAGAATTGCATTTTCCCCTGCCTTTTAAAATGGAATTTCTCCCACCTTAAAGTAGCCACATCATCTGCAGCCTTACCACCATCCATCCATCCATCCATCCATCCATCTATTGATCCTTGCTAGGTATGTTTCACATATTTTGAAGTTTAAATGTAAGTAATGCCCAGCCTATGGTTACATGTCAGTGAGGATAGCTACTTCAGATTTCAGAACTGTTGAGATTCCTGTATCGCAGGGAGTTGGACTACATGACCCTCAAGGTCACTTCAAACTCTACAATTTTATGATTTTATTAATTGCATGAGTGAGAATGAAAAAAAGCAGTAGACTTGTTTAATGTGTTATTAGGGTTGCCCTCCACTTATGATTCTGTTGGTCTAACCAGTAAAAAATAGGAGGTAGTTAGTATCAATAGCTGGAAAGTCAGTAACTATATTAAATACTACTTCAAAGTTGACCTAACAAAACTTTTTTCATATTAACAGCAGTGTTGGACCCCACCAACTCAGTCCATTGCCCCATATACTTTAGCTAACCCACCAATTTCTACCAGGTTCCACTAAAGATCCACCAGGTTCCTTCCTGACTTCATACCAAGAATGATGACACACATCAACAGTCTTCCCCTGCCCTAGTATTCCTGAAATTTAAACTTGGAAACCCAGTGCATTATGCAGTTGGACATATGTTTGTAGGTGCCTCTAAAGTCTTGTTTGTAGGTGCCTCTAAAGTCTTGTGCCCAAAACAACTTACACAATACAATATATGCATAGCAATATGCTGTTTTAAATGTTATAATTTAACGTACAAATTGACTATGAGTCAGTATATACTAATATACGCAAGTCTCAGACTGGTCTTTTGCACAAAAGAAAATTAAAATACTATGAATTCAGTTCTTCTAACCTGATTATAAACATATACAACATTATTTTTATACAGGTTATGTGTTGAAATATCTGTACAGTATATTAATTTAATTTACATGAAGCATTATCCAATATAATAATTCAAATATTTACTTCTATGAAGTATTTTGAACCAACGCACCCTTCCTAGCTGGTAACGGCCATATTTTGTAGTACAGCTGTAGCAATACAATTACTGAAACTATAATTCTCTTAATATTTAAATAATATATTAAAATTTAATATTCAGCACCTGGAAGAATCTGTTTGTGTGCCAACAAATGAGATAGTTGGGCCTGGAGCTTTTATACATATGGGACTCAAAAACAACCTATCACAAATAATTACTAAGCTAGAGCAGCTGTACTCGCCATACTAGGCACTGAAAAATCAGGTCAAAGTTGCATGAATCTGTTCCTTTTAAATTATGCCTACAAAAAAAAAAATCCACTCTGCTTTGTATGGTGTTTCCACCTATTTTATAATTATTTAGTATTCCTAATTGTAATGCAATACAGCAATAGGGATTCAACACTTTTTTTCTGAAAAATTGTAAAGCAGATTCTGCAAATAATATTATTATTAAACATTATATGCGATGAAAGACTAATTTGGAAGAATATTTACTGACATAATATTAATAGCACACAATGTACTGTTTTAAAACAAACTATACAATGGAAGATGTATAACTCCATTGCAGTTATTTATATTTAGATATATTGTAAGTTATGTACTTTGGCATATTTAATTACACCATTATTGATGGGATCACAAGTCGATTGGAAAAATAAATGACAATCCATTAAAAATGTTTTTTCACACTGTTTTTATCCTAGTGTAGTCTAAAAGCTCTTCAACTTTTTTTGTCAGAGGGAGGGGATAAATACCTTATGTTTGTATCTCATTACCTCAAATAATTCTAATGAAAGTCATTCTACTACTACCATGCTAATAAGACATCCAATTTACTAAACAATGAATATTGAAAATACATTTAAAAGGTACAATTGACTGTCCGAAGAATGACATTGGAAAATATTAAGTAACAGCTCTACCTCCAGATAAGCCTCACAATTAAAGAGTTTTAATGAAGAGAGCTTTCAAAGGCAAAACCAGGAGGCATTGATTAGATTGCCTCTAACTTTGTGTTTTGACACCTTCGTTTTTCGTGGCATTATATTGTCTCTGTGCATCTTACAAAGGAAGCCTTTTTACTAAGCCCACACATGAACAGGAGACAGCAGTGCTTATAAAAGAGACTGTCAAGGGTGTGAGCCAAAATGGGTCTCATTTGGATTTCAAGTGAAGAAAACTCCTAATGCATTTCATTACAATGTATGCGAACCTCTGAAAAGAAGGATGGACTGGGATTCTCATCCCTATTAATTTATTGAAATGGATTCAGTTCCCCCCCCCCTTGTATATCAGGGGAGACCATGTGTTTCAAGCAAGGTAACAATATTATAGAACCAAACAACCAAATATGCAATGTGCCCTTCTGTGAGATAAAGGGGATACATTTTTTAAAACAAAAACAAGAATAGCTTTTCAGAAATAAAAGAGTCATTCCTATTAATTTTAAATGCATCTTCTAGCTAAGTGGTCACACAATATTTACAGCTCACTCCTATGCTCAGACCTAGGTCCCACTGAGTTCAATGGGACTTACTTCCATGAAGGTGTGCTTATGGTTATATGTTGTTACCACACTAAGGCTTTCATTATGTGAAATTCTAATTTCCACCAAACCCATACTAATTAATAAATTCAGATGAATATTTTCCAGATTACACAATATCTTCCTGATTAATGTGTTTCAAAATGATGTGACACACGATCAACTGTAACATTCTGTTGAATGTATCCAAAAGTGCAACATTTTGTATGATCCTGTACAATGTTTAGTTTAAAACAAAATAAGGTTTTGAAAACCCCCCCAGCCCACTATAAAATTGTGCAAAGCTGAGAAAAAGTTTGTGCACATTTTAAAAGTTGCTAACTTTCACTTTTGTGGTTACTGTGGCTTATATCATATGGAATAATGTTTCAAATATACATTATGAACTATACATGTATTATAAGCATTTCAACGCCATAATCATTTAGAAATGAGAGATCATACACCATGAATAGTTAAATAAATTCAATGCTCATCTGTTTATATGCAATAGCTACATGATAGTTAAACCAAACAGTCAAAAATCCTTGTATCAAAATACAGAAGAATTAATCTATATATAGACATTCAAGTATTATGGATGTTGTGTCACTCATCAACAACCTATTTCATATATAGGGAAAAATAAAGTAAGTATTCTACTGAACCTGTTAATTTAAAATGCTAGTGACAGTCTCCCATCCAGTGGAAAGTCCTGTTGGCAGAAGGGTATTTCTTTCCCCTGGAACCCATCTAAGAAAATATGTTATTGAGGGTTGTAGGATGCTGTGGAACAATATGGGAGACTGTAGGGAAAAGCAGCAAAAATCGCCACTACCCCTTCCACCACCAGATGCCTCCTCTGGATTAGAGCCATGGTGATAAAAGATAAAATAAAATTACAACCACACATTCAGATATCTGCTATTAAGAAGTATTTTGTTTGCCTCTTTTTAGTATTTAGTGTTGCTCCTACATGCACATAAAACTTCTGAATGCCTGTACATATTTTGGCACCATGTATATCAAAGCACATCTAATGCTGTGCACATCAACATTATGTATGAATATAACATGGTAGATGTCAGAATTGGGAGTGAATGCTGACACTGACTCTTAATTCCTTAAGTGGCTCAGCAAGAAATGTCAGAAACGTTTAAGTCACAATCCTTGCTTTTTATGTTTATACTCAGAATATGAAAAACAACTTTTACTAGGAAATCGCTTAAATGAGATAACATTACAGAAATGAGTACTTTTTATTGAAAGTACTCAGCTTTAAATTTAATGCTGAATTTTCTGATATTTCTCTCTGAGTTTATTCAAATCTTGATAATTACTGGTAGATGTCAACAATCACCACATTTCCCACACATGCTGCAGAATATACATGCATTATGTTCTTTGTTCTTGCTTTTATAAATTGGTTGTTGTATTTGTGCTTTTATGATTATGTTGCACATCACTCAGTATTTTCAATATAAATGTAAACAATGCCGGTGCTATTAAATTAAGTGAGTTAGTGGGT
The DNA here is from genome assembly GCF_965207765.1 of Zootoca vivipara. Taxonomy (NCBI): domain Eukaryota; kingdom Metazoa; phylum Chordata; class Lepidosauria; order Squamata; family Lacertidae; genus Zootoca; species Zootoca vivipara. The sequence goes on along the minus strand of NC_142593.1, from coordinate 26,761,653 downwards.
CAGTATGATCATCTAGTTATCTACCATCTAGTTATCTATCTATAGGTACAATGTGAATAAGGATGACCATGTAATATGTGCACACGTGTACACCCAGAGATATGCAAATGGCATAACTCCACTTTGTTTGATTGGATAGACAATTATAGCTTATGCAATCTTAAATGTGACTATATAATATTTATGTATAAAAGTATTTCTATAGCACCATATCAAAAGGTATCAGGGCAGTGTACAACAATAAAAACACTATTAAAAACAATACAGATAATTATGTAGATATATATAGAAAAATATGGTTTCGCCCTGTAAATTGCACTAGGAGACGTAAGCCCTGAGTAAAATTGAAATAGATGTAGATAAATTGTCAACTATCAACCAATTTTGGTTAATAAAATTTAGGATACAACATTGCTGCTGTGAATTCAACAACAAACCATCCATTGATTCTAATGTGGCAATATCAAATACATTTTGATGAAGCTTTAATAAATTAATATTAACTATTTGCACACTTAGTATATTATACATACAAAAACAAGACTAGCTTATTTGGGGGGGGAATAAAAGTGATGCACGTGTCAAGTTTATCTTGACAGCTGCTACATACACAGGCAAAGCACATTAAACAAAAACACAGGGAAATCACTTCTTTGATCATTTATTTTAAGTACTTAAATGTACCTGGAGTTCAACAAAGTTCTGTATATGAATACAAATTTTGGACAATTTGCTGAACTGACATTTGTTCAGGTAAATATATTTTTAAATTGCAATAAATTTCAGTGAATATTCTTTCTCAAAATGTAATATAATAACACTATTTTTACAATATAAAGTTTATGATATTCTGAATAAAACTGACAAGGGTGAAATTTGATCCATAGACTAAGTGACATACTTATGTTAATTCACCTTTTAAGAGATATAATGTGTTGCTCAGTTTTTTGACAGGCCTTGCATTCGTTCTGGAGACATGTTGAAAAACACCATATTTTATTTCAATAAGGAAGATCACTTTATCCACTATCATTCTCATTCCATCTCAATAAAAAAATCAATCCAATTCATGTTCCCAATTTTTACTTGTTGAACTGTCAATTTATGCATAGTCAGTAACACAGACCTGAAATTTATTCTGCAATACATCTCAGACAGATTAAATAAATAAATAAATAAATTGTAGCCTATACATTTTAGCCAATAGTAGCTGGGGGGGGAATATTAACATGAATCTATAAAATATCTAATTTCAAAAGATATACCTTTTTAGCTGAATAATATTAGTAGCCATTTTTAAAAAAAGAAGAAGAGGGAAACTAAGTTATAGTTTCAGAGTAATAGGGATTCTACTGACTAACGTAACTGCACCAGTTGTCTAAATGGTAGTAACATCCATGTCAGACATGTGGTTATCTTCTCAACTTGACCTATTCGTGAATGTGTAAATCAAACGTTTGAAGGACAATCTAGTGACCTGTCATGCCCTCTCAAACACAATACCAGTAGTGCCACATTTTGGATAAAAAACATTTCATCAATGAAGCCTTTGCGACATCTGGCGGTGCAAAGAATATGCAAAAAATTAGTTTTGTTTTTTTTCCAAATCTATCAGTACTTGAAAATTCCTGTCCAAAAGGCTTTGATACCCTCTAGCGGGAGGACAAAAGCAATCTGGTCTGTAAAACTACGTGGACTATCATGAATCCATATGGTGCAAAAGGTCAAATCTTGAGATGTAGTGACATTGCGACAATGAGACACTTGCTAGACAGAAAGCTCACTCATTTAAATATAAAAAAGATCCTCATCTAATGTTCCCACACATTTAAAACTGTAGAAAAAAGATAGCCAAAGTATCCAATGCAAATGCTGTAGAGTGGAAATGAAGTGTATATATGTTTCAAAATTAGATGATTACTTGAGTGCTCCACAAATGTATTACAGGTAAACTAACAGCACATTTTTGTTGATAGATTCTGAATGCACAGAAATTTAAAAAACTTGAAACTTAGAGTAGTTAACAAACATCATATTTTCCCTTACATTTATTTGTGCGGCTAATTAATGTTAGCTGAACTACCGTATGAGTTTCTGTATTACAAAATTGTAAATAATGTTGGTAAATGCTGATGTGCAAAACAAAAAATGGTATCAAACATTTGTTATTTTTCTACAGTCATTAAAAAAAACAGAGATAAAAGAAACAATTTCACCCAGCTATTATATCAACCAAGAGACTATATGAAGACCAAACTGAGAAACAATGAATAATAGAAAATGTAGTATCACTGATGTTTCCAAATAGTTTCTTCAATTTATTGCATTTATTACATTAGATAAATCCAAAAAGATTTTGAAACAATTTTCTATGGAATGGCACATTTCCATCATTTTGACTCTAATGATCACTATTTGATATTTTCTTTCTTTACTGTAATATAGACATCCTGGAACGAATGTTCAACAACTATGTTATTGCAATGTCAGGTAAACAAGAACTATTTTAGCAGCAGAACTTCACAGAAATCGCATACTAACAATCATCAGTGGAAAAACAAGGAGAGATATTTATGAAAGCACTCAAGTGATTCAGGAACAAAAATACCACCCACTCAAGATGGCAGACTTAAAAAGTAAAATGTTTAAGACAAGGTTTCTGTATAATTCTGTGCATACAGAATATGGTTAACTGATTATAGGCTAATTTTCCAAACTAAATGTAATAGTTTGTTATCAGATAATCTGGAAAGATACCTGGTTGAGTATATTCCACACTGTCAGATATTTAAAGTTTGGGCTTAGTTTATGGACAGGGGTATCAATGTTGCTTAAATACTGCCTTAGATAGACAGCTAACATTTTTGTATATATCTAGTCTAAGGCACTATAATTGCTAGAAAAGTCTGAAAAGGAGACACCATTACATCCATTCACACATCTTAAAACATGAAGTCTGCCTCAAAAGAGTGATCAGCATTCCAAGGGAGAGCAAAGCACACCACACATAGAATAGAATTCAGGGGTATGAAAGTTCTCTCTTCATACAAGTTAACTTTGGAGTGGGGGATAAAGAGATTTCCTAATGGCAGCCAGGATGAAAACTAGTATAATATAAAACATCAGAAGCTATTGAACTATTAGATGCCATAGCTAGAAAATAGTTAATAACACACAATAACAGTGCCGGTAAGTAGTTATAGATTTTCATAGAAAAACAAAGCAGAATAGTTATCTTGCCCAGCTCCTGGAACCACAACATTGCACATGTGAATAGATCTACAGGTACTTTTTCAATGCACTAAACATTCATGCAAACTTTTCCTAAGTCTTTCTGGACAACACAAACAACCTGCCACCACGGCTAGAACAGATTATGTCACATTGAAAAAGGTGAAGTTTTCACATGGACAACCAAAACCTCCCAGCATTTCTAATGACCACCCAGAACTCTTTCTGGATATATTGTTCAGAAGTGCTGGGGCTGAATCTCAGCCAGGCATAAAGGACGTCAAAGTGCTATGAAGACTCTTTCCTGGTTTGCATGCCACACTAAGTCCTATTAGAGCAATTCCAATGGAGGCACCCAAAACACAGTTAGTTCCATCTGTACTGTATTAGTTTTGATCTTTGAGGCTTGAGGATGTGGACAAGCTGTTGACGAAGTGCAGCTATCTACCTAACCCCTTGCCCAACTGGCATTCAGAAACATGTTCTGTCTAATCCTGGAGGTAATATACTGCAATCATTACAAATAGTCATTTATAGCTGCAAAAAACTTCACAATCCCCTCTCCACTGCATTTCACTATTTAATAACAATCCCACCAGGTTAATGACCCTGAATCACACTTCAGGACTATCACACACAACAACAACAATTATTTTATTATTTGTGCCTTGCCTATCTGACTGGGTTACCTCCTCTCCCTTCAGCAAATGGATATAACAACCCTGAGTTACTTTGCAGGGCTGATGTAGCTCACAATCACTCAACCACAATCCTGCCCCTTACAACATGGCTTTAATAATGATTGACTTTATCTGTATTGGCATTAACAGAGTAATTTTTTAAAAAATAAATAAATTAAAGTTTAGAAGACAATCACATTCTTGCATGTAATGACGTGAGTAAGAAAGATCATCTGCTACCCAGTCACAGCTACACTAAAATCCTGGATACCTAGATTGTTTTCTATGGAGGCAGTAAAAACTTCCCTTCCCAGGAAGAGCAGCAGAAAAATCTTTTAAAAACATCAATAGTTATTTATACATGTTTCATTATAGTCTTTGTCTCATTGGCTAGCTCTGCTTTCCTAAATGTCAGTCAGTAATTCATTCACAGTCTAAAAACACTAAATGGTTAGTTTCTCACAAAACAAATGAGGAGAAAAGTTCCTGCACATTTTGCTTAATATTTCAGGTTCTACAACAACAGGAAACATACTCTATCTTTTAACATGAAACGTTGGTGCTTTTTTTGTATTATTTCAAATATACGATTCCATAATTTATTTAATTTTTCTTCAGTTTTGGTGCCCCCTATTCCTGAAGCTGCGTCCATGGTTTCACGCTCTTCCTCCTCAAACCCACCTTTATTTCCATACCCTCCAACATTTCTCTGATGAAAATAGGGACACCCTATTCAATAATAATAATATTTATACCCCACACATCCAACTAGGCTGCCCCAGCCACTCTAAGTGGCTTACAACATATATAAAAACATAATAAAACATTAAACATTAAAAACCTTCCCTATATAGTATATGGATGTTTTCTAAAGGTTGTATAGTTACTTATTTCCTTGGCTCAGGGATTACATAACCATACCCTCCAACATTTCCCTGATGAAAATAGGGATGTCTCAAAGACCAAATCAGAAACTGGGACGACTTCTTTAAGTCCAGGACTATCCCTGGAAAATAGGAACATTTGGAGGGTCTGTATTTCTTAACTCTCATTCCAAACTGTCATGTAAGTGAAGCATATTTTTCTTCTTCCTTTTCCTTCCACCCCTTAACTATTTTACACTGTAAGTTTCTTTGGATTGAAGATATGTCCACAGCAGTGTTGTTAGGGGGTGGTCCCAGGGGGTCAGAGCATGAGATCTTTTGTGCTGGGACTTGGCTCTCCTGCCTCTTCCCTCCTTTTCTCTCTTTCTTACAGAAAGGCTTTCCACCAGAAAGCCAGCCTAAATTTATACATGTAATTCAGCATCTGAAATTTTGTGCAAATTTGTATAATGGTCCTGTTCCTGAAGCCTTTCTACCACTTTAACAGTGTCCCTACATGCCTATGTCTGCCACATAACTCTGTAAGGCGCCATGCACCCTATTAGCATAGCAGCACAGCTCTTCATATTATTTCCGTTGATATAAGTCTCATAGAAATGGAGACATTTCTAAGCAAAGTGCATTTCCCATGGGTTACCCAACACGAAAAAAGAGTTACTGTACTGTAAACCCCTATAACACCACAATAGCATTTGCATGAAATTCAGATATTTATAAAGCAAAACATGCCTGAATTAAGATGGTTTAAAAAGAGTGAGTTCTAAAAAATAAACATACCTGAACATCAATAATGTATGAGGAGTACATTGGGGAAAACTAGGGTTTTTAAAAACACATGTGCCAATTCAAAAATTGTAGTAATACAGAAGGCAAATATCCCTGGAAGGGAGTAATATAGACCTATTTCACTATTGAACCAAAATTGTAAGATGCTGGTAGAAAGTTTTCTAGAGAGATTGAATTAAATATTACCTAGACATATTGCTATGGATCAGATGGGATTTATTAAATAGAGAAGATTGTTGGACATTATCCAAGCAATAAATAAAACAATAAGATCAGGGGAACACCAACTGCATTATATTTTATTAATGCAGGAAATGCATACATTCAAACTAAATGGACCTCCTTTGTAAAGTGAATGGAAAAGTTTGGACTAGGCCCGAATTTTACAAAAAGGATAAAGTTAATGTATAAAACCCCAAAGAGTAGGGTTTTGGTGAGCATCATGAATAAAGTCTGGTGTTGGGCAGAGGGACGTGGCAGATGTGTCCTTTGTTGTCTTTTATGTTTGCCTTGTACTGTTTTCAGAATGGAATGAGACATAGAGGAGATAAAATCTGAAGTAAATTAAAATATCATTATATTCTAAATGTAATAATTATTACTGTAGCTTCCAAGATTGGTAAAGATTGTAACATACTGGATCGATATCTATGGCTTCATTTCCCATGTGTTTAATATTTTACACATTTTGATGCATTTAATATTTGTCTGTAGGTAGTATGTTTGATAACACATATTATAAAAATAATACTAAATAAAATACTGTTTTTACCTATATTGATGGAACTCTGCTTTCTGATCTACTGATAGGGCAATTATGAAGAGAGAATTTTTCACTGGCAGGCACTTATAAATGTAAAATAGCGTATCACTGGGAATTAGGAATATAATGTATTAAGTTGTTAAAGTTTTAAAAAATCTGTGTTAAAACTGTGTGTACATTTGCCAAGTGTCTTTTAGCTACTGGTTGCCAACAATGCCAAACTCTAGCAAATGTATATTGGTTTACTAAAACCAACCATGGCCCTGGGGACTGTTTAACTTTGCTACCTTTGTGAGGCTAATTCAAGACCTTTCAATGCAAGAATCCTCTCTACCTATTGTTCTACTTTCTTGTGTCACCTTGTACTCTCAGACTACTTTTCTGCTAAGTTTTGTACACTCTTGGGTTGTTCAGAAATGTCCCAATAAAGAAGAACTATTCCGTTTCTAGAGATCTGGCAGGTCATTTAATTCTCTTGTGGGTAGGTGACATGCAACTGCCGAAGTCCTAGGAAATCCCTGAGATGTCATCTCTAAACAATGCAATAAAGAAGCCAAACTAAGAACTACCAAAGCTTGGAAGTGTGATGCATAAGAGTTATTATGAATGGGGTAGGCATCACACAAGTCCATTCATCTTACACATACAGAGCACATTTCTTATTGACTTGTCTCAGGCAGTTTAAGAATCTAAACCTCATATTTAGAAACTATGTAATTGAAAATTGTTGAATAACTGTTTGCAAATAAAATACAAGCCCATATCTGTTCTTTCAGAATGCTTCCCTGCTGAGAGTTCCATTGCTAGTTACTTGTAATCAGTGCTATTTTCCTAGAAAAAGAAGTGCCAGAACTCACCATGAACACCTCCCTTGTTCTCTTATAATGGCAATGGCGCCCACCTGAGAGGTGCCAGAACTGAGATCTGGTGAAATAAAAAAATTCCTTCAGTAGCACCTTAAAGACCAACTAAGTTTTTATTTTGGTATGAGCTTTCGTGTGCATGCACACTTCTTCAGATACCTGGTATCTGAAGAAGTGTGCATGCACACGAAAGCTCATACCAAAATAAAAACTTAGTTGGTCTTTAAGGTGCTACTGAAGGAATTTTTTTATTTTACTTCGATCCAGACCAACACGGCTACCTACCTGTAATGAGATCTGGTGAGTTCTGGCTGAAAAAAAAATCTGGATTTAATAATATTTTACATTTAAAAATGTAAAAGCAAGTGACTGTAAGCTGAAATTCTAAAGTTCTTCATTAAATGTTTTACACAAGCACAAGGTATCTACAATAATTTTTGCAGTGAAGAGAATACCTATGTTCAGTGCTATTTTTCAAGAAAAAGATGTGCTGGAACTCACTGTGAACGCCTCCCTTGGTTTCTTACAATGGCAATGGTGCCCACCTGATAGGTGCCAAATCTGAGTTCAGATGAGTTCTGGCTGGGAAAAAAAGCCCTGCCTATGCTTAAAAAAATTTGAGGTAAATATATGAACAGTGCAATGCCATACATACGTACTCAGAAGTAAGTTTCATTGTTTTCAATGAAGCTTACTCTCAGGGAAATTTGGACAGGATTTCAGCCTGAGTGCTAATTTAAGTGGGAGCAGGGTGAAAGAAAATAAAACCACGTGTGGAATAATATTAAGCTACCTATATAAAAGTGAAAGTAATAAAAGAGAACATTTATCTTTTAAGAGAGATCGCTATTCTGCATTTTTTTAAAAAGATTTCTTTGTATTTGAGTAACAATAAGAATGTCTTTGATTCAACATAGCAGTTACAGAGATTTTGCTTTATATTATATAAATGCTTTCCATTTTTAAGCAAATGTATTGTTACATTATCCATATAATTATTTCAAAGGTTATTATACCCCTTTATTGTTAATTTCATTAACACTTCATTGGAAAAGGTTTGGTTGTATATAAATGGCTGTAAGGTTATTTAGTAATACAATTAATAAGATAATTCCCATATTATTTTAGTGTGTCATTTCTTAAAAGGATGTCTGTTACTGAATTTAAACAACAACAGAAATAACTATCCAAAACAGAGGCAAGAAAATTGCCATTTCATTCTTTTCTACACTGATGGCAATGGCTCTGATCTAAGATGCGCCATGGAAATTAATCGTCTGCAAATGGAATTTTCCTATTGTACAACGAAGAGGCTGCTTCAGGACAGACAATAAGGTGTACTTCTACACACACACACACACACACACACACACTATAGATTTCCCTACCACAAGAGGTGGTGATGGCCCCTGATTTGGTCTGCTTTAAAAGGTGCTTCAACAAATCATCATAAGACTATCAATGGCTACTAGTCATGATTGTTGTATACTATGTCTAGTATCAGAGGAAGTAGGCAAAAAAACCAAACAAAAGATGGTTAGTGCACTCATGCCCTGGTTGACCACTGTGAAAAAGGATGGTGGGCTATTTTATTTATTTATACAGTGGTACCTCTGGTTAAGAACTTAATTCGTCCCAGAAGTCCATTCTTAACCTGAAACTGTTCTTAACCTGAAGCACCACTTTAGCTAATGGGGCCTCCTGGCTGCTGCCACAGTGCCACCGCCGCACGATTTCTGTTCTCATCCTGAAGCAAAGTTCTTAACCTGAGGTACTATTTCTGGGTTAGTGGAGTTTGTAACCTGAAGCGTTTGTAACCTGAGGTACCACTGTAATATTTAGAACCCACCCTTCACCAAATGGTCCTAGGGCAGGAGTAAATACATCATTAAAAACAGTAAGTATTAGGAAACCCTGTAAGTTCATGTGCATTTAGTCTAATCCTGCAGGGCTCTTATGTTCTTAATCCTGCATTTTCTGATGCCTTAATAAAACTGTACCTTCCTTCCAGTGAGGTGTAGAAGTGCAGATAATTATATTCTTCTTTCCCACGGTATACAGCATCTCAACAAGTTCATTATACCCCATCCTTAAAAGTTACTGTAGAAACCGTTATGCTACATCAGAATGCCTATCACAGAAGTTTACTTAGCAAAATCCAAATGCAGGTGATGATCATTGCAAGTCAGTTGGACGTGCCTGAAATGGTCACTGACTGCACTGTTGCTTTTTCATAGTATTTTATTTGAAATATAAAAATACCCCCCCAAAAAACCCTTATATTTGAAAACATTTGCCCTACAATAAATTCAACCTTTCCTTTCTCCAACCCATCCAACCTTGACATAAAACTTCAAGCTCCTTAAATTGTATTTCTACCCTCCCTGAGCCTCAGTATATTCAAATCAGATAAGACACAAGTAACTAAATTAACAAAAACTTAAAAAGAGTACAGTGGAAGAAGAAAAGGAGGGAGATTTTCAGATATTCTCCATTAGCTGCTTCACTTAATCTATTTTTTCATACCCTCTCAATTCCCAAAGAAATCATGAAAGACTATGTATCCAGATTCTATGAATGACAGTCGACTGTTAGGGGAGACCCAATGAAATTAATGGGCCTAACTTCATTACGTTCATTAATTTCAAATAATACTATTAAAATAGTATTTTATATCTATAGGTAACTTTCTCATTGGCTGCAAAGGTCAAGAGGTCAGAAGACTAGCAATCTATATCTAATCACATTCAGGCCTTCCATTTTTTGCAGCATCAGCTTCTTCACAATGAGGCTGCTTCTTGTTGTTGTTTAGTCGTGTCCAACTCTTCGTGACCCCATGGATCAGAGCACACCAGACACTCCTGTCTTCCACTGCCTCCCGCAGTTTGGTCAAACTCATGTTCATAGCTTCGAGAACACTGTCCAACCATCTCGTCCTCTGTCGTCCCCTTCTCCTTGTGCCCTCCATCTTTCCCAACATCAGGGTCTTTTCCAGGGAGTCTTCTCTTCTCATGAGGTGGCCAAAGTATTGGAGCCTCAGCTTCAGGATCTGTCCTTCCAGTGAGCACTCGGGGCTGATTTCCTTCAGAATGGATAGGTTTGATCTTCTTGCAGTCCATAGGATTCTCAAGAGTCTCCTCCAGCACCATAATTCAAAAGCATCAATTCTTCAGCAATCAGCCTTCTTTACGGTCCAGCTCTCACTTCCATACATCACTACTGGGAAAACCATCGCTTTAACTATACGGACCTTTGTTGGCAAGGTGAGGTCTCTGCTTTTTAAGATACTGTCTAGGTTCGTCATTGCTTTTCTCCCAAGAAGCAGACGTCTTTTAATTTCGTGACTGCTGTCACCATCTGCAGTGATCAAGGAGCCCAAGAAAGTAAAATCTCTCACTGCCTCCATTTCTTCCCCTTCTATTTGCCAGGAGGTGATGGGACCAGTAGCCATGATCTTGGTTTTTTTGATGTTGAGCTTCAGACCATATTTTGCGCTCTCCTCTTTCACCCTCATTAAAAGGTTCTTTAATCCATCCTCACTTTCTGCCATCAAGGTTGTGTCATCAGCATATCTGAGGTTGTTGATATATCTTCTGGCAATCTTAATTCCAGTTTGGGATTCATCCAGCCCAGCCTTTCACACGATGAATTCGGCATATAAGTTAAATAAGCAGGGAGACAATATACAACCTTGTCATACTCCTTTCCCAATTTTGAACCAATCAGTTGTTCCATATCCAGTTCTAACTGTAGCTTCTTGTCCCACATAGAGATTTCTCAGGAGACAGATGAGGTGATCAGGCACTCCCATTTCTTTAAGAACTTGCCATAGTTTGCTGTGGTCGACACAGTCAAAGGCTTTTGCATAGTCAATGAAGCAGAAGTAGACATTTTTCTGGAACTCTCTAGCTTTCTCCATAATCCAGCACATGTTTGCTATTTGGTCTCTGGTTCCTCTGCCCCTTCAAAATCCAGCTTGCACTTCTGGGAGTTCTTGGTCCACATACTGCCTAAGCCTGCCTTGTAGAATTTTAAGCATAACCTTGCTAGCGTATGAAATGAGTGCAATTGTGCGGTAGTTGGAGCATTCTTTGGCACTGCCCTTCTTTGGAATTGGGATGTAGACTGATCTTCTCCAATCCTCTGGCCATTGCTGAGTTTTCCAAACTTGCTGGCATATTGGGTGTAGCACCTTAACAGCATCATCTTTTAAAATTTTAAATAGTTCAGCCAGAATATCATCACTACCACTGGCCTTGTTATTAGCAGTGCTTTCTAAGGCCCATTTGACTTCACTCTCCAGGATGTCTGGCTGAAGGTCAGCAACCACACTACCTGGGGTGTATGAGACCTCCATATCTTTCTGGTATAATTCCTCTGTGTATCCTTGCCACCTCTTCTTGATGTCTTCTGCTTCTGTTAGGTCCTTTCCACTATTGTCCTTTATTATGGTAATCTTTGTACGAAATGTTCCTTTCACATCTCCAATTTTCTTGAAGAGATCTCTGGATTTCCCATTCTGTTGTTTTCCTCTATTTCTTTGCATTGCTCGTTTAAGAAGGCACTTTTGTCTCTCCTTGCTATTTTTTGGGAAATCTGCATTCAATTTCCTGTATCTTTCACTATCTCCCTCACATTTTGCTTGCCTTCTCTCCCCCACTATTTGTAAGGACTCATTGGACAGTTACTTTGCTTTCTTGCATTTCCTTTTCATTGGGATGATTTTCGTTGCTGCTTCCTGTATAATGTTATGAGCCACCATCCATCCTTCAGGCATTCTGTCCACCAAATCTAAATCCTTAAACCCGTTCCTCACTTCCACTGTGTATTCATAAGGGATTTGATTTAGATTGTGTCTTACTGGCCCAGTGGTTTTTCCTACTTTCTTCAGTTTAAGCTGGAATTTTGCTATAAGAAGCTGATGATCTGAGCCACAGACAGCTCCAGGTCTTGTTTTTGCTGACTGTATAGAGCTTCTCCATCTTTGGCTGCAGAGAATATAATCAATCTGATTTTGATGCTGCCCATCTGGTGATGTCCATGTATAGGGTCATCTCTTGTGTTGTTGGAAAAGAGTGTTTGTGATGACCAGCTTGTTCTCTTGACAGAACTCTATTAGCCTTTGCCCTGCTTCGTTTTGAACTCCAAGGCCAAACTTGCCAGTTATTTCTTTTATCTCTTGACTCCCTACTTTAGCATTCCAATCCCCTATAATGAGAAGAACATCCTTCTTTGGTGTCATTTCTAGAAGGTGTTGTAAGTCTTCATAGAATTGGTCAATTTCAGTTTCTTCAGCACTGGTAGTTGGTGCATAAACCTGGATTACTGTGATGTTAAAAGGTCTCTCTATCATTTTTGAGATTGCATCCCAGTATAGCTTTCGCCACTCTTTTGTTGACTACGAGTACGGGATTCTTGCCCACAGTAGTAGATATGATGGTCATCCAAACTGAATTCGCCCATTCCCATCCATTTTAGTTCACTGATGTCCAGGATGTCAATATTTATTCTTGCCATCTCATTTTTGACCACATCCAGCTTACCAAGGTTCATGGTTCTTACATTCCAGGTTCCTATGCAATATTTTTCTTTACAGCATTGAACTTTCCTTTTGCTTCCAGGCATATGCACAACTGAGCGACCTTTCGGCTTGCCCCAGCTGCTTCATCAGCTCTGAATCTACTTGTACTTGTCCTCTGCTCTTCCTCAGTAGCATGTTGGACGCCTTCCAACCTGAGGGGCTTATCTTCCAGCGTCATAACTTTTATATGCCAGTTGTCTTCGTCCATGGAGTTTTCTTGGCAGGGATACTGGAGTGGCTTGCCAGTTCCTGCTCCAGGTGGATCACGTTTAGTCAAAACTCTCCACTATGACCTGTCCATCTTGGGTGGCCCTACAAGCCATAGCTCATAGCTTCTCTGAGTTATTCAAGCCCCTTCACCACGACAATCCATGAAAGAGAGGCTGCTTCTTACATAGTCCCTAAATCTAAGGGTTATAGCTCATATGTACTAGGTAGAACTCAGAGCATGCTTCATACTGGGCTCCATGCACATACAACTTCTATAACCTTGTTCTTACAGCAATTGTCCACCTATTTTCTGCCAATATTAAAGTTCAGTAACATTACAAATTAAGCTTGTTATTTATTAAAATAAATATGTATTGTATCATTTTGAGAATTAAATCAACCAATTCCTAAATATACTGTATATCAATAGCCATTAAATCTGTGTAAAATGATGCAGTTATTCATTTACTGTAACCTACAGAAATGAAAATAGCCTCAAACAAATAAAAAACCCTGGAATTTTCCCTCCTTAAACTATAGCATTTTTCTAACTAAAAATGAGAGGAGATAAAGGCTTAATAAGAGTGTTTGTAAGACCACTTTGACGTACTGTGTGTTGGATATGACTTTCACAGTCTGCTGGCAGTTTGTAGGAAAGCTACCACACCTGTGACTCTGCTGTTGATTAATGAGTCTTTCAACTTATCGCTACCATCTGAAGAAGGGCCATGGCCTTTCCAAGCTTCACTGGTTCATTCGCTTTCAACTGCAGTCCTACCAAGATATCTCCTATACAGAAAACCACACCTGGTTAAAGCAAATGAAAACCTCAATATGTCATTTTCTAGACAACTAAAAAAAGGATGTAAAACTAGACAAAAGATGTATTCAAGCAACATGAATACAGTTTTGTCATAACCTGTCAATCTAAAGACTAATAAAAAAACCCTTTCCTCAGTGACATATTTCATATTGCAAACTTTTGGAATGACAATACTATGCTTCTTTGTTTCTGTAATGTGCAGGTCTTACAACAAGGGGCTTTGCCCACCGAAAACAACAGTTTGCTAATGCTATCTAGACAAATGGGCCATCTGAATATTTTCAGGAATATTTAATTCAAAGACCTGCTTCGCAGTCGCACTAAACCAAATCTTGGCTCCCAGAAACAAGCTTGTAGTCCCTTTGTTTCTCCCCAGTTCTTTCTGCTGTCACACCACACTAATCCCAGGTTTGACTTAGTGTTTAATCCAAACCAGGACTCATGGTTAAGGTCTCTCCTTATGAACCACAAGCTGTAACAAAGAACAAACCTTGGTTGCAGCTCATGATTAGTCTGAATAGTCCCATGTTTAGGAGGCATGCCAAGGCAAAGAGATTTGTCTTTCTGTTAAGGAACAGAACTACCATATTTCCCTCAATAAAAACACACAATGAAGTAATGAGCCAAAGATGTGGAGTTCTGCATCAGCAAAAAAATGAAACTTGCTTCTCAAACGTCAGAAGACGAAAGTCTACGAATGGCATTAGATAAGCTACACTTAGTTTTCTGAGTTACCAGTGATTTAATGCACTATGTAAATGGTCTGTTGTAAGGCTGGATCTCTAGTCATTAGAATTAATGTTTTTTCTGATAAGAAATATGCTTTACTGGTAAAAATCTAATAATGGCTCCATAATCAGTTTTATCACAGAAAAGTAAACACAAGCGTATACATGAACCACCACCACCACCACCCCCCAAAAAAATTTAGGGTAGTGCTGGACATCATGAAGCATGACCAACAAGGTCTTGGGAATGAACAATTTCCATCACTTAGGAGAGGCCAACACTGTGCTTTCTAAAGCTCAGATGGTTCAGTGCAGAAAAACTAGGGCTTAGACCAGAACAGAAGAGACCTCTAAGAAAGTGTTAGTTTTATATTGCATATTTTGATAAAATATTGTCATATGATTTAGTGACGGCAAACACTCCTTTGACTTTTAGCAGTTTGGAAAGTAATGGGGAAATGTTCTGAGAAGTCTGGGATGAACAAAAGCCTAATGGGAAGACATGTAAACACCCCACAAGGAAATCAGGATGAATGCTTATTGTCCTATAACCGGTGCTTTTTTCTGGGGGGAACGCAGGGGTATGCATACCCCTAAAGATTTTCTGAATCATTGTACTCTTGTCCTTTTACTGTATTTATTTTGCCCAATTTGAAGTATAAAATGGTGATTTTCATGAGTCAAAGTGAGAGTACCCCTAAACATTTTTTAGAAAAAAATCACTGCCTATAACTGTCCTATAAACAAATAAGAATGCTCAATAAAGACCAGATATATCCTAACCTGTGTGTAAATTTTGTGCAAGCAAATCAAGATGAATAATAAATAGGTCATCTGGAAGAGTCCTGAGTTACATTCAGGGGCCTTGGTGCACAAACATTCCAGTGGGTATTATAGCAAGAATTCAGCTTTGTATGGTTTCTGACATGCTAAATGAAGTGCCCATTCTCTGTCATGGCACCGTATCAGGTCCAGTAACCAGTAAATGCCCCAGTGAAATGATAGGGAGGTGCAATGAGGCTGAAGATAACTTTTCAGCTCTGAAGTAGTGGATGGACCTGAAGTAGACATAATGATTCAGAAATGTGAAGATGCCATCAGAAGTAGGGAAAAACACCATCAACAAGCACCGGGTGTTCAAGAAGGAACACCAACAGGATTTTATGTGCTCAGCACTTCAATGAAAATAAAAATGGTCTGCTGGGAATCACAAGTGGGCAGAGTGCATTGTGCTTAAATTCTGCTTGCAGGCTTCCTACAGTCATCTGCTGGAACAGAATGCTGGACTACATGGGCCATCCAGCAGGCTTGTCTTGTGTTCTTATTCATTTATAAACAAACAGTATAAAATTTTAAACTTGTTTATTTCAAAACAGGAGTGGATTTAATCCACATCAGATAATTTTTAAACTTTATTACTTCATGTCCATGGCAAATTTGGTTATTTTAATCCAAAGTGCATGTTTCAGTTTGTTTGTTTGTTTGTTTTTAGAAAACCTTAGCTTAACTGTTTCACCAATTTGCCCAAAATCTGGAAGGGTCTGGGATTGGCTTGTTATTCAGTTGAGAATGTTGATACTGGGAAAGTTCAATATTATCAGTTCCCACAGTTCTGAATTTGTCCCCATCTCTAATTTGAATTTGTTGGTTGTGACATGTAAGTCTCTTTTTAGTATATTCCTTAACCACTCTATTACTTTATAAGGCGGGTGGGCTGGGCTATGTAGCACCTCTTTTTTTCCCTACAAACAGATCAGACTCATCGCGAGTCACTTCATCATGCTATGCTAACACATCAGATGCCATAAAAAGGTACTTTTGCATGCTCAATTAAACCTGCTCATATATTGCTCAAATTCATGATAATAAAAGAGATTTTAAGCATGTTGATATAACAAGATTTTAGAACAGCATTTTCTGAATATATGGATAATCAACAACACAATAAACATTATAAATGTAAACATTTCCCCCATAAATAGCTCACCATATGGCTAACATTCACAACAGATGCTGTCTGTGTATCCACTAAAAATATACATAATTTATTCAGTTTTCCTCTGTGATAACTCTAAACAAGAAAAATATTTTACTTCATATTAGTTACACTCTAAAGTTCTACAGGTGACCTGGCTACAGTTTACAATTTTGAAACTACTGATTTCT
Organism: Zootoca vivipara; assembly: GCF_965207765.1. Classification (NCBI taxonomy): domain Eukaryota; kingdom Metazoa; phylum Chordata; class Lepidosauria; order Squamata; family Lacertidae; genus Zootoca; species Zootoca vivipara. The sequence goes on along the minus strand of NC_142593.1, from coordinate 26,744,938 downwards.
GAAGGATACGTTACCATTTTTTCCAACAGCATCCATTGTAAATATACAGTGGTACTTCGGGTTAAGAACTTAATTCATTCTGGAGGTCCGTTCTTAACCTGAAATTGTTCTTAACCTGAGGTACCACTTTAGCTAATGGGGCCTCCCACTGCTGCTGCTGCGCCGCCGCCGCACGATTTCCATTCTCACACTGAAGCACAGTTCTTAACCCGAGGTACTATTTCTGGGTTAGCGGAGTCTGTAACCTGAAGCGTCTGTAACATGAAGCATCTGTAACCCAAGGTACCGTACCACTGCACTGTATAATACACAAGGCAACAGTTTTACTAAATGCCACACAATTCTCTGTAATCACCAGCAGAAACCTAGGACTTGAAAACACTTCTAATTCAGAACAGATGAAACTACCTGCTCAGCTCTCGCCTACTACATATCAAAACGGGGGACGTGCCGTGCTATTTCACAATTTCACAAACTGCAGTTTGAAAATCAGATCACATTTTACACATATTAGTTATGATTTCCAAGCTCGAGTTTTCAATAGCAATTCACATTTCAACTTAAAAGTCTTGCTTTAGTTATAAACCTCATGCTGTCTGAGGCTGGATTCACACAGCAGTTTATTCCATTTTCCCAATGTTTTCCTGTTGACTTCCACATTATGTTTGAGCTTTCACGTGATATTAAAGCCATTTCCGGAAACGTAGCAGAATGTGGCACAAATATAGCACTCATTTCTGTACCATTTGCAAATGGGTTGTTTTTTGCAGCCTTAAGCTCTCAAACAGAGATCAATGTACCATAGCCTTCACGTAAATGCCCTTAAACAGCTCATCTTAGTGAGTGCACTAGCTCATGCTTCTCTACAATACTATATATAATACAAAAATCTGCTTCATCACCATAAACAGAACTTGCAGCATTTATCACACCTTGACTCAACATAATTTTGGCGGCTTGTGTTAACATACTAAATGTAAATTAAGTGTTCTGCCCACAGTGGAACAATCACATTGTTTTATTACAAACAATCTCTTTATAAACATACTTAAACTACATTCATGTGAACTCATTCATGTGAGCTCATTTATGCACACCAACACCAGGAAAGAATATTATACACCGAAGATACTGATGCATACTGTACATTTTTTTGGTCTCCATAATATACTTTTCTGACTGTAATTTCTTATTGCACATAAGATACCATTGGATTGTCGGGCAATGTAGATAGATACGCTAAAAAGGGGTCCCTGAGTGGTCCTTGCACATAGATGTAAATGCCCTCTGTATAACCCTTTAGAACCCCTCCATGTTTATTTTCCCCACTGTTTGTTTGTTTAGTTTTGTATTCTATTCTATTGAGAGAGCCCCTTTTATGATAAGAAGACACCTTTACTTGTGGAAGGGGTGGGTATCCAATTTCTTGACACCCCCACCTTCCAACTTCAGCCCCCACAACACATTCCACAATATCACAGAGGGCCTGTGGCCTTCAGCAGCATCTTTTCAGAAGTTCACAAGGGACTTGCAAGAGGAAGACAGAAAAGCATCACCCCACAAGCAAAACTTCAAATTAAATCTTCAGGTAAGCAGTTTAAATGTTATTTGCAAAGTTGCTTTGCACAGAACACAAAACTTACAGAACTCAAGAGAAACTTTTCTCTCCCCCCCCCCAAAAAAGTATTACCTGTGCTCCAGTAGTGCCATGAAGGTCGTTCTATTTAGTCTGAAATAACTCAGCAGCAAATCTGACCAATCCCACTTGCACTCAGTAATGGTAGACTGTTGATATATAAGAAGAGGGTATTGTTAGTTATTAATCAGAGTTAATATGATCAGTAAATTAAAGCTCCAGCTGTGATAAACTAACTAAGGAGGGGGGTGGCTGAAACAAGGACTTAGACAGATAGCATCAATCATACCCAGGGAAGAAGGGTTTTATTCTAATAAGACAGCAATTAATTTATAAATCCATTTGGGGATGTAGCCATTATTTATATAAAGATAAATCAATTTTTGAGTAGCTATTCTTCCAACTGTTAACAGCATTTTGCCAAACCACTTACTCTGAAATCCTGATATCAGTTACAAAAGCAAAATAATTGTCAACTTTTTATGTAGTGTAGCAATTTACAGTTATTTATTTATTTATTTTACCATCAGCACAACCTTATCAACAAGAAACTCTCCATGTAACTGGAATTGGGAGTGAATGCTGTTTTATCATTAGTGTGATATTTTACTTATCTGCTGTTTTGTAAGACAGCCTAGTCACCAGATAACTGTCATAAATTTCTATAAATATAAACAGTGTCACTTGTTATACACAAGAAAGTATGACATACAAATCAAAAGTTGTGATTACATAACTTTAATCATACAGTATTATTAAATATAAAACTGCATGTAATTATGACATACTGGGTGGAGAGATGACTGGGAAAAATGCTTGTATAATGCAGAGGAACCTGGAAAAACACTGCACTGCACACAGCATCCCTTTCAATAAAGGCCACACTTGAGGAAGAGGACTAGGTTTGCTGCAACACAAGGTTATCCCCCAGTTGCAGCACTTTTCTCCATGCTGACAAATGTACCCATTCAGTTATATCAGGGTTTCCCAAACTTGGGTCTCCGGCTGTTTTTGGACTACAATTCCCATCATCCCTGACCATTAGTCCTGCTAGCTAGGGATTATGGCAATTGTAGTCCGAAAACAGCTGGAGACCCATGTTTGGGAAACCCTGGGAACTACAAGATACAACACTTCAAATACCAAAGTGAGTACACAGCCTCAGCAATTAATGAAATCCATGAGAGAGTCCCTTGGGATTGATTCACATAGGTCAACTACACCTGTTTTAGCAACAATGTGGTGGTACTATTATCTTTGTTTTGCTCTACTTCTCTTCTTTCCATAAAACAGATTTTGCTAGACCAGGGGTCAGAAAACTTTTCCATCAGGGGGCCATCTGTTTTAGCAAACTTTATAGGAACCTTTGGACATTCACTTGGGACGTTGTGTCAAAATTTGAACGCAATCGGTGAAGCGGTTTCGGAGAAAGTGGATAATAACCCACATGCCCAGTTTACATTATATATATATATATAGAGAGAGAGAGAGAGAGAGAGAGAGAGAGAGAGAGAGAGAGGGAGAGATGCATCTCTGGATTATTTGTGGGGCCTGCCTGGTGTTTTTACATGAGTAGAATGTGTGCTTTTATTTAAAACACATCTCTGGGTTATTTGTGGGGCATAGGAATTCGTTCATTATTCCCCCCCAAAAAATATATATATATATTCCAGCTCACCACATGGTCTGAGGGATGGTGGACCGGCCCACGGCTGAAAAAGGTTGCTGATCCCTGCTCTAGAACAGGTTTGCAGAAGGTCAAGTGCTTACATAGGGAGACGAATTTGCAAAAATCAATTCACTCCCTTCTGCCAGTGGGGCTACCCCATAAGCAAAGTTCAATTTACAGAGATGCAATCATTTTTAAAAGCCTGGGTGAGCAACAAATGCTCTGAACTTGTGTTTACATACCATTAAAGAGGATACAAAATGAATTGACTAGGGAATAGGGACATAGTTGAAGTATCACCATTGAAATGATCCTATAGCTATTTGCTACCTGCCCATAGCTACCAAGTTATCCCTTTTTTAAAGGGATTTTCCCTTATGCTGAATGGGCTTCCTCGCGAGAAAAGGGAAAACTTGGCAGCTATGTACCTGCCTCCCCACTCTGAATAGGGCTTCTTAAAGTCAAGTGGGTCCATATAGTTCTTTGCAATTTAAATTATTTTATGGTTGTATTTTATAATATTGATATATTAGGCTATTTTATATATCTTTGGATTGTCAATATAAAATAGAATAAAAACAAAAACTAATTAAATTTTTGATAGTTGTCCACAGGCTGATAATAAGATAGCATAGTAAAAGTTTCTGTAATCCAATTTAACTATTGCTTGTCACTTGCAGATTAATAGAGCATTGCAGTCCTGTCACACAGCAGTGAAATTCTGCCCTGAGTTGTCAGCATTTGAAGGTCTTGTGCTACTACAGTATTAATGGAGGAGGGAGCTGTAACAGACATGATAAAAATATTATCTGCATTACAAATTAACACCTAGTTTAATTTTTACTCCTTTATCTAAAACAAGCAATTCCTTTCTTTAGTATTGCTTAGCTAGAACCACATGGAATTTAAAGTCAAATTTCCAACTTAAGAGAAATTTACCTGAAGCCAATAGCTTAATTAGTTATGTGGACATGTTTTCATTAATGTGCTTATTATTTTTAAAAATTGAATTCCAATATGAAAGCATTGATTGATGGTTGAATGTTCACCTATAAATATTTTTGTAGCAATAGGGTGATTTTAGGAAATCTGGGGGGGAACCCCCCCCCAGGATTTTTTCTAGTTTTTTCTTTACATTGATAATATGGTGGAATTATTTCACAGCTGGTCCTCTTCCTTGAGAAATTCTGGTGAATCTGTTGGGAACTAACTGGGGAATACCAGTTAACCCTGAATTCCCATGTGTGTGGGAAACTGCAGAAGAAAAATGGCTGACTGGCTGAATTTAAAAAGCTTGGGGGGGGGGCTTGACTCACTCTCTAGCCAAAAGAGCCTCCAGTACAGCTGAAACAGAAATATGTGAAGTGCTTGCAAAGCGTGGGAAATATAGGTTGTTAGATCATAAAATGTTCCAGTATTAAGCATTCACAATTGTGCTTCCCTGGCTCCACCTCTCAGAGTTAATAGACCACAACCTTAAGTAAGTTTAAATGCTTTACTTACAGTAATCAGAGCTCTCATTCATGCATTATACAATGCTACAGCAGAAACAACACAGGCAATGTATTTTTGGTTACAGAATATACAGAAGCTAGTCTCAAATATGTGGTCAGAAGCCTCAGGCTCAAACATCTGGTCCATTACATTCAAAGAGGAGAGAGAGAGGAATAGGAAACTAGTCTTTCTGTCTCCCTCCCCAAAGGTAAGGGGGCATGACCTAGCCAAGCCTTCTAGAGCAATTTATGGTCCTTAAACCCTTCATTTACTAGCTAGCATAAACATGCATGGTTAGGTTTGACTGCAAAATCTCTCACAGAGTCAAAGTCATATAATACCTGTGATGACAACACATTCAGCCAATTAAATTTGGCTATGTGATTGAGGTAATATGAAAATAGAACCATGTTCTCAATGCAACTTCTATACCATTACAGGATCTTTGAAAGGAGCCAAATGTAACCCTAATCCAAAAAGATCAACCCACATGTGGTTAGATAAGTTTGTGCATGAAACCCCTTCCAGACTAAGCCCCTAGTATGCAAAAGAGCATGTTAAGGCTGTTAGCTATCAGGCAAGCTAGTGGTTGCATCTCAGTCTGCATTTAACGACAAGCTTAGATTAGAGTTAAGAAACTCAGTAGTTATATGGCTTGATGGGATCTTTTTGGCTCCCCAGGACACTTGACCTCTTGGGATAAAAGCTGCCATACTGCAGAGCAGAAAAGATAATACAGTCGTACCTCGAGTTACAAACGCCTCAGGTTACAAACGCCTCAGGTTACAAACTCCGCTAACCTGGAAGAGTCACCTCGAGGGGGGGGGCTTGTCACAGTAGGAGGGGGAGGCACCCGTTACGCTTCCCCAGCCTGACTCATCTCTTCCTCTCTGCCACAGACTCTCTCAGCTCACTAAGCCCTTTTACTTCTTCAGCTTCTGACATCTATTCCCAGCCTTCTCCCTCTTCTTCCTCTGACCACTCACCACCATCACCACTGCCCAGACTCTGAGCCTTCTTCTCTTGGTGGTTCCCCAGCTGGTTCCTCCCACCATTCCTCTATGTCCAAACAGTCCGTGACATACAGCAACAGTTCTTTATTTTTGGAGCTCACTGATAAGTTGCAGAGGGGGCATATATAAAGGGGGAAAGTAGGCCCTATACTATTTGGGAAGTGGAAATTATTAGATATTGTCCATATATTTTTATCACAACATCACAGCTATCAATAACCATCTGACTGGATTTTCATTTTTCTTGGTAGCAATTACTTCATGCAATATTTTATCTCAACTGGAAGTTAAAATAGTTAAAATAATCACTAACCTTTTCTAACACATTAGTGCAATACAGGCAGTGCACCTGGAAAGGGTCAAAACCAGGATGCTGTTCTTTGATTCTGAATGTCATGTTTAAAGTTCTAATGCTTGACATGTTTTCTTCAGAAGATTCCTCATAAGACAGCTGTTCATTCAAATATTCCTTTAAAAAAGAAGCCAATATTGATATAAATTGTGCTAATTTTGGCATTCTGTTTCTCCCCCCCCCAATCTTTTAGATGTAGTAGCCATTTTGTGTTATTCCTTGCCCTGGTAGCCATTTTGTTACTGGTGCCCATACGACATCCTTAAAATTCAGAATGTACCAACTGGTCCCCAAATGTGGGGATTCACTGAATAGTGTTTGAAAGTCAGATTACATATCATATATATTACAACACATATATGTAACATACAGATTCATGCAATAATGTAGGTTCTTCTACTCTTAAAATATTAAATGTTTCAAAGAGACCCATTTCATAATTTGAACTAAACATCTGGTGGTTCAACTGATATGTTTTTGATAGAATGCTATTTTTTAGATTAATTATTTGTGGCATACACTCTGTTTTCCTTATGTCCATTGTGGTAGTGTTGTTGTTGTTTAGTCGTGTCTGACTCTTTGTGACCCCAGGGACTAGAGCACGCCAGGCACTCCTGTCTTCCACTGCCTCCTGCAGTTTGGTCAGACTCATGTTGGTGGCTTCGAGAATACTGTACAACCATCTCATCCTCTGTCATCCCCTTCTCCTTGTGCCCTCCATCTTTCCCAACATCAGGGTCTTTTCCAGGGAGTCTTCTCTTCTCATGAGGTGGCCAAAGTATTGGAGTCTCAGCTTCACGATCTGTCCTTCCAGTGAGCACTCAGGGCTGATTTCCTTCAGAATGGATAGGTTTGATCTTCTTGCAGTCCATGGGACTCTCAAGAGTCTTCTCCAGCACCATAATTCAAAAGCATCAATTCTTCGGCAGTCAGCCTTCTTTATGGTCCAGCTCTCACTTCCATACATCACTACTGGGAAAACCATAGCTTTAACTATAAGGACCTTTCTTGGCAAGGGGATGTCTCTACTACAATGTCTATTGTAGTAACACTCAAATAGAAATAACCTCATAGTTCCTTCCTCTGCCTAGGTGGAAGACAAAATGGACCAAGACCTCACTGTTTGCAAGCTATGCACAGACCCCTGCTCTGGAAATAGCTAATGTAGCTCCCTTGCTATGGGATGTAGAACTTCCTAGTGATGAGTGAGTTGGTCATAATCAGTCCCCTCAGGGACACAAGCAGGGAAAACAGAGAATGGCCTCACTGGAATAACAAAGGAGACTCAGAGAATGGGCTCTTCCAGATTTCCTTTTGTGCTGCACTTTCCAGGTACAGGCCTGTGTTTTCCAGGTCTGTGTCCAAGCAGTTTTGTTTTTGTTTTATGGTCCCACCACTTTCCCTGGGAAAATCCACTGTTTACCACTGAATCAGAACAAATGGCAATCCACGAAAAACCTGAATGGCATTTATTCCAATTCAGTGTTAAATGGCATTTTTTTCTGGGAAAACCACTCAGACCTGGAAAGTGCTGACCTATGCCTGGAAGGCACAGCACAAAAGGAAGTCTGAATGAGACCTAAGAAGGGGCCATTATATGTCTTCCAAGAAACCCATATGGGCAGTAAAGTCAGAAAAACCTGAGAGGCCAACCTCTTGCCATTTAGGCAAGAAGCATGATGACATTTTCCTCAAGCCAATTGAGAAGTTCCCTTCTCAGCTCTTCTGTTCTTCCACATGTCACTTCTCAGCTAAGTCTGTTCGCTCCCTTTTCAGGCGGGCGGCTTTTCAGGTGGGCCCCAGGACTCCTTGCCAAACCAACCTATCACAGGCCGAATTGTATTCTTGCTGTCAAATGGGCCAATGGCAGCAGGAGTTAGGGGGCGTTCCTCTGGGCATGGGACCAACCGACCAATTGTGGCCCTTGGCACCATGCCCAGGGAAGTTTAAATGCCCAGCTGGCAGGGCCTTTTCGGCTTTCTCTCACTGCATTGGTTCTCCCACTTACCCTCCCTCAGATTAGGGTTTTCATGGAAGCTTTGACCTTGCTATGGACAATATTGGCCGCCTAATTTTTAAGGGGCTGGGCAGGAATTTTTCTCACTTGGAAAATTGGCATCGCCAGTTGGGTAGATAGGCATTGGGTAAGCCTAATCTTGGTTGGAGGGGAGGTTGTAGCCTCCGCCTGCCCCTCCACGGGTAAGGGTATCCTGTTAAAAGAATCCAGAAGTACTGTAGCAGCTTCTGTCTGATGCCCAGACGGGGGCTAGGGTCATTCCTCCAACAGGAACCGCCTGGGGGATGCCCCAATTTGATGTAGATCATAAGGCGCCCCCCCCCCCCACTGGCTTCAGCCTTAGATACACTCCAAGCGGACAGGCAGGAGTGACATATGCAGTTGGTTACCACAATGCCTATGGCTAAACCTCACATCTGTAACCAATAAAGTTGTGGCCTTATTTGATCCCAAATATCCTGTGTGTTGTGTAGTTATTTACATCTTAGGGAACAGGGTAGTCACGGCGTCTCAATACACAACTGATACTGCTGTAAGGATAATCATACCAGGGCAGCCTTACCCTACTGGGTGCCCTGAAGATGTTTTATATTACCACTCTTTTCAGACTCAGCCAGCAAAACTCCACTGGCTAGGGTTGGTGGAGTACAAAACACTTGGGAGACTACCAGATTGGGAAATGCTCTACTTTGGCTTTGGTTACTTTAACTTTAATGCAGATAACAAGCATCAAGAACAATCTGCCACTGTTTTTAGGACTTCACATCAAACACGGGTACATTGTTAGAAGGGGGCCATGCTTTTGCATTTCCCCCAGGGTAAGCATTGGAGTATGATAGCAAAAATGTCCAAAACAAACTTTCTGGCTCTGAAACAACACTGAGGGGATAAGTAAGATTGTGGGTGCTCATAATAAAAAAATAATGATCACATTTAAAATTAGCCTGTACTTTTATTCTGCCTATATTCTCCAAATCAAAATTGGACATGACAAGCTTGTATGACAGCAAAAGGCAAATTCTACTTTTTCCAGCTGTTCAAGTGATTAACAAAGTGAGAATTATTTTGATTAATCCATGCTTCATATTTTAACCTTTGATGGCCATTAGGGTTAGGGAACTGAAGCAAACAGCAAACATAATCTAAAGATAGCAAATGTTTCCATTAGCAGGTCATAGTTGTATTGGTCAATTGTAAAATTATGCATATTAATTTGAAGCATCAGACAGAGTCAGCCCACAACTGTAAGCATTGACAGTGTTATGTAGGTATGGGTTTTCTTAGTAAACAAAGAAAATGGCATCCAAAGGCTGATCAGGAAGAGCAGGAGCTTTATGTACTTCTGGTTCTGCAGGTGCGTTTTCAACATTAGTAACATTAGTGCTCATACATTGGTAAAATAATCTTCACTGATTCCAGGTTGGTAGTGTAAAATAGGGCATTTACTTTGAAAATGTTTTAAATTTAGTCTACATGTTCTATATGTACAAATTCATGTTTGACTTCTCTTTTCATAAATTACTGGAAATTAGTTATTACTTTTCATTCTGTTTTATAAAAAGTAAAAAGTGGCTTATTTCGCAATACTATTAATTTATTAATATTTTAACTGCTAACATATCCCTGTCGTCTGTGAAATACAACTCAGAAAAAAAGCCAATGAAGCATGCCACAGTTCAAGTACATAAATAAAAGGAATATAATTTCCTCTAAAGTAACCTTTTCTAAATAGATGCAAGAAAAGCTTAAACTGAACAGTCTAAGACAGTGCGATATT